>NC_139227.1:76200003-76360003 GCF_055691185.1 Crinia signifera
CGGCAAAGATTTCCCCAAAACATTGAATACAGGTTTTGCCCTGCGATCACGTCGGAGTTCCAGTATGCATATGAAGGGATCAGAGGCAATTTTCAGTAGAAAAATATGTTCTCAATAATTTTATTAAAGACCAAAAAAAAAAAAAAAACAATGGCAATGTTACAAAAGCACTCGCCAATCAGATTTCCATTGGATTTAGATACAGCAGATCTGGCACGTAGATAAAAATGCTATTCGATCAATATCGATGAAAATATACATGTATGGAAGAATTAAATGCTTCTCTTTAAAAGGGTACACAATACAATTGTGGTATCCAGTATACAGAAGTGTCTTAATTGCTAAGAACAAATACAAAATAGGGTATGTTTTTTGGTCTACGGGGCATCCAACAGAGGCAAGCCCTAGGAGCCATCTTTAATATATGCTATGGTGTTACAATGCTGACTATGTAACTTGTGGATGATATGGAGCTGGCAGATCAAGTGGGTGAAGAGTGCATACACACTTGCCAATGCAGGGGGAAGGGGTGGCAGGATGCCATGTTTTGACTAAACCCAATCCTGCAGCAAGGTCGACTAGAAGAAATAGCTGATAAGAAACTGACCGAGGGAGCGCGCAAAATAGGAATACACAGTTCTCCATATGTGTTTCCGATTTGTCCTGAAACAATTAGGGCAGATATGGGGAATATGTGTAAAAACTGGAACCGGACCCAAAAGCTGGACCGGCCAGGCTACATTTTTCAAACTACGCAATCATTTTGGCTCCCAATATGGGCATAGTGTGTATCGGGCCTTAGCAAATTAGAGTTCGCTTCCAACTGAGTTAACCTCTTGTACAAGTTTCCTTTTCTCTTGTGGTCTTTTTCCACCCCAGGCCTTCTGGAATTGCTTTGATAACTCAGCTACTTCACTGAGGTCTTTAAGAAACTGTTTGTACTCAGTCATGACCTCTGCAGACAGACTGGCCAGACAGGTCTCATTCTCATTTACCCATGCTGCTAGAAACAAACATTTTTTCTTGGCATTAAATGTGGCTTTCTTCGTATCTTTCTCTTCCTTCTCAAGCTTATGTGTTTTTCCCAGCAGACGGGACAAGTGGGAGAGAGCAGCAAGTGAATACCTTTTGCTCCCATCACCCAGTAGAATATTAGATGTGGCCTCTATTGCTAGGCAAGCTCCACTTTCATCCCCTCCCAATAGAGGGTCTGAGGCAGCACGCACTGCACTCTTTAGAGCATGAGCCGTGGAGTTGTACACAGCGGTGGTGGTGAGGGCAGCAGACACACACAGCAAGGTCCCTGTGAAATTGAGCAAAATGTCATTGTCACTCAGATCCCCATTGTGCTGCAGAAGGGAAAAGGCATAGCTGTATAAGACATTGACGAGGCTGTAGCGGATTAATGGGGAAGGGTTTCGACTGAGTGAGCTCAGTGAGGGAATGGAACGTAGGAGAGGAGGAACTGGAGACACTTTGGACTGGTCCACAATCCTTAGGTGCTGTCTTGTGGATACACCTTGGAACTCATTGCTATTTATGGTGCACTCTTGCACCCTGCCCAACTTGAGACCCTGCTGTGGGGTTCCTTTGGAATCATGGGGCCCGGCTTTAGCCTGCACTTCTGTAATTACAGGTTCCTTGCTAGGCTTATTAGTATCACTACCTTCACTGGCCATGTGGGATGAAGAGTCAGCCTGTGTATCCTCCAGGTCACAGGACACCTGTACAATGTGCTCAGAGACCGCTGCAGCATGGCAG
Organism: Crinia signifera; assembly: GCF_055691185.1. Taxonomy (NCBI): domain Eukaryota; kingdom Metazoa; phylum Chordata; class Amphibia; order Anura; family Myobatrachidae; genus Crinia; species Crinia signifera. Next base: position 76,201,765 of record NC_139227.1, read on the forward strand.
CCACCAGGGCTGCCTGTATTAGGGTTAGTGAGTATGGTGGGCGCTGCAGCACAGGGGGACGTGTCTGGCTCTTCAGGGCCATAGCTTAGAACCAACCCGTGTCTCAGGGTCCTCTTCCTGTCTAGCGTATCAGTGATACCCGGAGACTGCAAGCTGCTCGGTCCTGTATCAGCCCCACTGAGGACCTGCTCATCTCCCGCCGACGGCGTCTGTGGGCCCCCCTCAGCATCTGGCAGCTCCGTTACCTTCCCAGATCCCCCGGGCGGCTGTGAATTATTTTCCCACCACGGCTTCCACTCGGGCACCAGACAGCCGATGTCCCCGCTGTGTAGCAGCCGGCGGAAGTCCTCCTTCTCCCGGGGGGTGAGGGTATCCCACAAATCGGCCTCCTCTCCCCCCGTCACCCCTGATAGCTCCGGCGCAGTTTCCGCTGCAGCCTCTCCCTCCTCCAGTGTAGCCAGCATCTCCTCCATCCGCCTCCTCTCCTGGGGATCGGCCTCCTCCTCCCGCAGCGCCTGCAGCACCGACTCCCGGTAGAACAGCTCGGAGCAGGCGGTGTGCCGGGGCCCCCGGTAACAGGTCAGGCTGCAGTAGGGAGCGTTGCACCGCGGACAGGTGTATTTCCCGGGGCCAGACAGGCATAGGGAGCACAGAACGGAGTCTGGTCCATCCCGCTCCCGCGCCGGTTGTATAGCAGGTGTGGGGGATGTGTTGCGGGCCGGAATGAGAATTTCATGTTGTCCCAGCACCTCCATCTTACCGGCAGCATGCAGGAAGTACGATACCAGCAAATCACTGGACGGTCTCCACTCCCGCCCCAATTATCGTCCAATCCGATAACCGGAACACGACCCTCTGTATCGTTGCTCCAATTACAGCAGAGTGCCTGACCTCTGACCCACGCCGCTGATGTTGTGAATGGTCTGCTGTAGACAAGAGCTGCGTATTACCCGCGCTGCTCCGACGCGCTCTCCCCGCCCCTTCTCCCGTGATAGGTTCCGACAAACTTCCAAGCCTGCGTTCCAAGCCTCGGTCCCAAGTATCTACCGCAGTGACCAATGATTGGGCTTGTTTACGGGAGGGTATATAAGGGCTGACCCGACGCCTTCCGGTCTAAGTGCACGCTGGAAAGGTCAGTTTGGTGTTTATTTGTTTTTAGTTCTATCACTGAGCTGCTACGCTGTGGGGCATTATCTGGGCGGTGACTGTGTCGGGTGTTATGTACTGAGCCTCTATTTCTTGGCATACAGGGCGTTGGCTGTACCCCTGCGTGTAATGTACGGAGGTAGATGATACCCGGTGCTATGTCTTCGGTGCCTGCTCTTACCTGGGCTGGTTCTATCCTCAATCACCGGGACAAGTGTCGTGCGGAATGCATGTGTGATTGCTACATAATGGGGGAGGGTATAGTGCGGGCATATGGCGAACAAATATAAATCTTTGCTTTATGCAATATGTTGACGAGGCTGAAGTTGGCATTTTGTTCACTTCTTATTCGAACTACAGCTTAATAGTCAGGACAATCATTCTTACAAGAGTCCACGAGTCTTGGACCACACTTCACACCAGAAACCCGCACAGAGGGGTCACTTACATATGACCCACTTGCAATTTCTTTTGGTCAACATGGATTTGGGCAGAAATTAGGCACTAAAATGGGCATAGGTCCCAGATATCATAATATTGAATATGTAGCTGGTGTCCTGCAAGGGTTAAACAGCGTTGGTCCAAAATTTACACTTGAAACCCGCACAGGGGGGTCACTTATCTATGACCCACCTGTAAATGACTTTGCCCAACAAGTGTTTAGGCAGAAATAAGGTGCTACAGTGGGCATGGGTCCCAGATTTCATTATTTTAAATAAGTAGCCTTGCGAGTCCACCAAACCCCCGACCAGTGCTGCCCACCCCCCTCGCAGCATGTATTCCCACGCACAGGCTGCGAATGGATGTTTAACATAAACATCCATTCACATGTTGCGGGGAACACCCACATCTTTCTATGGTCACTGACAATCAAAAGATGTGGAAGGTGCACACATATAATAGTGACTTACAAATCACTTACATATATGCGCTGGGATGGAAATGGGAGGGCAGCTGACATCCGATGAGGTTAGCTGCCTGCTCCCCGCACCCATGTCATGGCCTCATTACCATGAGACTGTGCAGCGTTCTCATGGGATAGCCCATGAAATGCTGGGTGTTCCCATATGGTAATGGAGCTGCCTAGTTCCCATATGCTCAGAAGACAGCTGGGCAGCCCACAGCTCTCTGCCCGGCTGTCACATTGCTTCCGTTCTGCCAGGTGAGCTAGCGTGCAAAAGCATCGGCTGCAGGTCGGGGGAAGTGGTACGGCGTACCTGCAATATATTTCTTACAGGTATGCCGTACCCCCTTACTTGCGCCACTGATTTATATTAAAGCTTATATAAGTTTAAACTGATTATACATTAATGTATGGTATACACTTTTTTTTTTTTTTTTTAACCAGACCTGTTTAACCCATGCAAACTACAGATACTTTGTCCATTCAACCAAACCTGTTGCCATGCCCACTTTGCTAACTATTTAGAATTTTTTGACCAACGCTGTTTAACCCTTGCAGGACACCAGCAATTTATTGAAAATTATGACATCTGAGACCTATTTTAGTGCCCGATTTCTGCCCAAATCCTTGTTGGTCAAAAGAAATTGCAAGTGGGTTATATGTAATTGACCCCCCCCCCCATGTGTGTTTCAAGCGTAATATTTTTTGACCAACGCTGCTTAACCCTTGCAGTAATCCAGCTGCTTATTAAAAATGACATCTGTTACCTATACCCACTTTCATGCCTTATTTCTGCCCCAATCCTGGTTGGTAAAAAGAAATTGCAAGTGGGTCATATTTACGTGACAACCCCCCCCCCCCCCCCCCCCCCCTCCCTGGTGTTTATTTGTTAACTCTGGTCCAAGACTCATTTACTCTTGTAAAATTTATTGTCCTTAATAAGCTGGAGCTCAAATAAGAAGCCAACTTCAGCCTCATATATGCTGCATTAATGTGTCATGTTGCTGATATGTGTATTTCTAGCGCTGACTGCTACTCATGTGTACATTACATAATGGTGGCGTGGGATTGGGATGATATCCTGGTAGGATGCATAGTGCTGTATGCCTGCTGTGTATCGGTACATACCTCAGTGCTTGCCATGTTGTGCTGTGCAGCTGACCCTATAATTCTTTGATTCCTTTTGTTTCATAAAAGTTCTGTTCTGTTGCAGGTGCTCTGCCAGGGGAGAACCAGCCGCTGCCTCGTTCCATCCCGATATTCAAAGAAGTGTACGCTATATGTGGAGGACCAAGGTTGGGAATCTGTGCAGGGGAATTCTTGTACGGTGTTCCTTACCTGTACAGCTGTCTTACACTAACCTGCTTGGATCACATAAATTGGGGTACCCACAAATCTGAATTCCCCCCCCCCCCCCCTCCAAGATGTAAGTACTGAGACTGCAGCTGGTACCTTACGCAATGCCTTTTTAATTACAAAGCAACTCGTGTATCTTATTTACTCATGCAATCTTTATATGCCATTAGCTGTTACCTGTGTGGGTGATCCATAATCTATATTTATATTTTTTGCTAGAAAAAATAAAGGGACCCCTAAAACACATTGTAACTCCAAGTCAATTACACTTCTGTGAAATCAAACCGTCTGCTTAGGAAGCAACACGGATTGACAATCAATTTCGCAAATGGAATAGACAACAGGTGAAATTTATAGGCAATTAGTAAGACACCCCCAATACAGGAGTTCTGCAGGTGGTTACCACAGATCACTTCTCAGCTCCCATGCTTTCTGGCTGATATTTTGGTCGCTTTTGAAAGCTGGCAGTGCTTTCACTGTAGTGGTAGCATGAGACAGAGTCTACAACCCACACAAGTGGCTCAGGTAGTGCAGCTCATCCAGGATGGCACATCAATGCGAGCTGTGGCAAGAAGGTTTGCTGTGTCTGTCAGCGTAGTGTCCAGAGCATGGAGGCGCTACCAGGAGACAGGCCAGTACATCAGGAGATGTGGAGGAGGCCGTAGGAGGGCAACAACCAAGCAGCAGGACCGCTATCTCCGCCTTTGTGCAAGGAGGAACAGTAGGAGCTCTGCCAGAGCCCTGCAAAATTACCTCCAGCAGGCCAAAAATGTGCATGTGTCTACTCAGTCAGAAACAAACTCCGTGAGGGTGGTATGAGGGCCCAACATCCGGAGGTGGGGGTTGTGCTTACAGTCCAACACCGTGCAGGAAGTTTGGAATTTGCCAGAGAACACAAAGATTGGCAAATTAAACTTGACAGAGTTGTCCAGTCCAACAGCAGCGCAACTGTACATCAAATTGCGGGAAATCTTAATAAAGGAGCAACTAAGAAGGTCTCTGAACGAACGGTTCGCCACACATTACACTGTATAGGCTATAGAAAATGACACCCTGTTCAAAATCCTACTGTCTGTCTTGAACAAGAGCAGATGTCTCCAGTTTGCAAAGGATTGGACAGTACATGACTGGAAAAGGGTCATGTGGTCCGATGAATCGCGTTTTCAATTACACCATGCAGATGGCAGGGTGCAAATATGGAGAAAACCGCACGAAAGCATACACCCCCCGACAACTGCATTACCGCAACACTTCATGCTGGTGGAGGCAATATTATGGTTTTGGGGATGTTTTCTTGGCATTGTGTGGGTCCTTTGATTCCTGTGGAATAACGTCTGAATGGTTTTTGTACTGAAGGGGTGGTCATAATAATTTGGCCACCACCTCATGTGATGCCTGCTCTTCGATAATAGTGCAGCTGGTCCTCCAAACTAAAGGCCTCCATAAACTAAAGGCCTCCATACACTATGTGATTTTGGCACTTTGGGCCGATCGGGTGAAATCGGCCCAAAATCGCATGTTGGTGACATCTGATGCGCGTTCCCGTGCTCATCAGATTGGATCAGGTGGTCGCACCTACTGAACATAAGATATATCGGAATCTGAGCCATCATGGGCGCTTTTTAGCACCCACGATGTATCCCATCCGATATCTATAGAGCTCCGGGTACCTCCTTCAGGCGCTGTGGACCTCCTTCAACCCCCAGTGTAGAAGCAGCAGCCGGCATCACAGGAAGGGGCAGGCGTGATGGGAGGGTAGTAGTGACCAGACTTCCCTCCCTGCTTCAATCTGGATGTCTGCATGGGCTTTAGAGCCCAGATGCCCTCTCCTCTCCCCAGCTGCTGAATGAGCGCAGTGGACGGGCTGCAGAGCCCGGACCCCTCCTCCCCAGCTAATGAATGTCTGTTTCCCTCCCCAGCTGCTGAAACGAGGTAAGGAAACCCAGGAGAGAGTTACATTCTCTCTCACACAGCGAGTTCTCCATGCAGCAGATCCCTGCTGCAGATTGTCTACATCTGGGGTAGCCAACCCTAGTCCTCGAGAGCTACCAACAGTGCATGTTTTGCAGGTCTCCTCACAGAATCACATGTGAGCTAATTAGCTCCATCTGTGTATCTTTTAAAATGTGTCAGTGATTAATGAGTGCAGCTGTGCAGCAGCTAGGTTGTCTGGAAAATGTGAACTGTTGGTAGCTCTCGAGGGCTAGGGTTGGCTACCACTGGTCTACATATGTCGGCATCCATGTGTCAGGGTTAATGTGTCAGTGTCCATATATCTGCATATGTCTGTGTCGGCATCAGTATGTCTGAATCTGTGTCATCATTGGTGTGTCGGTATGTTAGTATTGTTAGTATCTGTCTGTGTCAGAATCAGTGTGTCAGCGTGTTTGGGGTTAATGTATCAGTGTCCTTTGGCTGTGTGAGCTTCTGTGTGTTGGCATCAGCGTGTCGGCTTCTGTCTGTGTCAGCATAATTGTGTCCATTTGTTAGCATCTGTCTGTATGTCTGCATCAGTGTGTCCACATCTGTCCATGTGTCAACATGAGTGTGTCAGGGTTAGTGGGTTGCTACATATATGACCCGCTTATACCCAAATAGCTGCCTGTATACCCCTTAACACTGGATGGCCCTCTAATTGGATGAGGCTGCTGAGACTGAGAGCTTTCTCAGCCAATCAGCGGCCTCACATTCAGGCGGACGCTGATTGGCTGAGAGCTCTCTCAGCGGCCTCAGCCAATCAGAGGGCCATCCAGTGTTTCAAAGTCATATGCTGCCACTGCTGAGTCCCGCCGCCTGACAGCTCCGGTCCCCAGCCAGGTATGTACACCACTCCCCGCCAGCGCTCCCGTCCTCCGCTGCCGCCACCGTGCGCTCCTGTCCTCAGCCAGCTCCGGTCCCCGCCACCGCTCCTGTCCTCCGCAACTGCCAGCTCCGGTCCCCTCTCTAGTCCCCACGCTGATTGCATTTTGAGCAATCCCATGTGGTTAAAACCCACATGCGATTGCTCATGCAATTCGATCAATATTATGTGCAGCTCATATCTATCGATGCGATATTCGACGACATGCCTGCGCATCACGTGGAATGTCCCCTTCAAAATGCATGCAATCATTCGATTTATCGGCCAGATGTGTGATTGCATGCAATATCTCACATATGTATGGGCAGCATAATACCTGCAAGGTATAGCACTGTTCAGGCCACTCCCTAGGGTAGGCATGTCCAAAGTCAGGCCCGGGGGCCAATTGCGGCCTGTGCTGTCATTTCAAGCGGCCCGCAGCCTCTAGCTGGAAGCAGGCAGAGCATCAGATGGATTCAGTATTGAATCCCAACAGCTGAAATGCCGACAAGGGGGGGACGTGGATCGCCCCCCCTTGCGGGCTCGCTACACTAATTTATTCTCCCTCCAGGGGTGTCGTGGACACCCACGGAGGGAGAATGTGTCGGGATTCTGAACGCCGGGATTGTAACTGCATCCCCATCAGATGTGGGAAGCACAGCACAGGACACTTACTTACTTTACCTTGCTGTCTGCTGCAGTGAGGAGGTGCCGGCCGCCACAGTCAGATGTGTTTGGCAAAATCCTGGCCCGAATACTTGCAAATAGGCTAGAAAAGGTATCCCAATGTATTATCAATAGGGACCAAACTGGTTTTCGGAAAGATAGTAGTACAGCACTGAACATCAGGCGGTTCCAGGTAAATGTCCAAATAGATCAGCAGCAGGGGGAGAGAGCGGCCATCCTATCTTTGGACGCAGCCAAAGCGTATGACAGCTTGGAGTGGGATTATTTATGGCAGGTCCTTAAAAAATTTGGCATAGGGAGCAAATTTATAGATTGCATAAAATTACTATACCAAGCCCCTAGAGCAAGGGTTCAGGGCAACGGGTATATTACAGAAATGTTTGAGTTAAAAAAAGAGGGACAAGACAGGGGTGTCCATTGTCACCGGTTCTCTTTAACCTGGCAATGGAACCCCTGGCATGGGACCTAAGACAAACTCCAGAACTGAAGGGTATATGTGAAGGGGTAACGGGAAATAAACAACTAATATCTCTATACGCGGATGACATGTTGGTCTATCTGGCAAATTACCAAATTGAAATCCCAATAGTCCTGAGAAAATTAGAAGAATTTGGGAAATCATCAGGCATAAGAATAAACTGGTCTAAATCAAACATTATACCCCACAGGGGGGAGAGCCCAGGCGATAGAGAAGAACCAATAACAGTAAAATGGAGGGACAATATGAAATATTTGGGGATTCACGTTTCAAATAATCCAGCAGAATTCGAGAAATTGAATCTGGAGCCGTGGATAAAATGGTACCAGAGTAAGACAGTATCTTGGGGAAGACTACCATTAACAATAACAGGAAGAGTAAACCTGATTAAGATGGTTGTCCTCCCCAAAATTTTGTATATTCTTCTACAGTCCCCCGTATACATACCCAATCGAGTGTTTAAAGCCATAGATAGTATTACATCCTCATTTATATGGGGGAAAAAGAGGGCTAGGATAGGAGTGGGGACCCTAATAAGGAATAAGAGACAAGGTGGACTGGGACTCCCCCATTTTAAATTATATTACATGGCCACACAGCTATGGCAAATAAGGGGATGGATAAAGGGGGATTGTGAGGATAATGTTAAAAGTATGGTGGACCAAGAAAAGAAAGGGTATACCCCCAAACAAATTCTTGTAGAACCAGGTGGTAGTAGGATCAAGACCCCTCTAATAAAACAAGCTAAGAAATGCTGGGACTATGGCAATAAACTAATGGAGTACAAGGGCGTGGACTCGGAAGTCCCAATTTGGGCATGGAAAAATAGGAGGGAAGATGGCATAAGAAACACCGAGATCAGGGCATGCTGGGGAAAATTTGGTATAACAAATATAGGGCAGATGTACGAACGGGGAATTATTAAACCATTTGAACAACTCACAGTAGAATACCAGGTAGACAACAAAATGTTTTTTCGATACCTCCAGTTAAGACAAGCCTAAATGCAAAATATGGGAAGGAGGAAATTAACATACAGGACTCCCCACTTAAACAAGTACTGGGTAAAGAAAGAGAAGTAAGGGTATCAACAATATACAAGGTATTAATAAACCAACTGGAGAATAGTCAAGTGGAAAAAAGTAAACATGAGTGGGGGCTAGATATAGGGGAACTATCGGAAGAGGAATGGTCCAGAGCGCTGTCAGCGCCATCTAGGGCAACGTCATCTATAAGGTATCAACAAATACAATTGTTTATACTGTATAGGGTATACGTGACCCCGGTAAAATTAAAACAGTACGATGCAACTAAGAGCGATGTGTGCCCGAGGTGTAGGGGTGCAATCGGTACATTTATACATATGATATGGCTATGCCCCAGGGTACAACAGTTATGGGAGAAGGTGGGACAAGTGATAGAACAGCTGGGGGTCTCGAACTTTGAAGTAAATGGGAAAATCGGCCTACTGAACATAATGCCCCAACAAGGAATAAGTAAAGATGACCAGGTTTTCGTTGAAAAACTAATGACATTAGTGAAAGTGTTAATAGCTCAAAGATGGATGGCAAAGGAGAGCCCGAGTTTTAAACAGTGGGTGAACCTAGTAAATAAAATAATAAGCCACGAAAGATATATGTATTGTAAATGGAACAATATAGGAAAATTTCATCTAGTATGGGATAGGTGGGTGACCTCAAAGCACTATAAGATTGGAAAGTAACACTTAAAAGTACAAAGTAGACACATATATAGTAAGAGTGGTACGAAGTGTATGGACCCATGAAACCCCCAGTAAAGGTGGGATAGAAGGGGGACCCGTATGAAAGGAAAATAAACTAGGGAGAGGTGCAACACATAAAACATGAAAGTCACACAGACACCGTAGATAAAGTAGTGAGTAGATATAATTAGAAAAGAAGTATTTAAGGCTGCTTTCCCTTTTACACAAACAAATGAATCACGTATATATAAAAACAGTAACACTTAAATGAAGGAAAGCCGCACAGCAAATAATAGTGAGCATAAGAGATAGAGTTGAAAACACAAAGACAGAGAGAAGTAGGTAAAAAGAGCGATACTTTAGGACAAATTCCACATGGGGGGGGGGAAGGCGGGAGGGGGAGGGGTCGGTAAATAATTAGGACAGGTAGCATATGTAGTAGAACTGTATAGAGTTGAAGAAGGGTGATACTTGTTTTGATGAAAAATGTTGTTTATGGAATGTGAATATGTGTCTTATTTTATACCTGTACTATGTTTGCCGTTTTATCAGGCACTGGGTGCAAAAATGGAAAAAACAAATAAAATAAAAACTTTATTAAAAAAAAAAAAAGATGTGTTTGGCATCCTACACCTGCTGCTGCAATCGTATATCACCCTACTCCACAATCAGTGACAGCAGTGTTTGGGGAGGGGGGCAGCAAGGGGGAAGCTTGCTCCTGTAACATGCAGAGCGGAGGAGGGCAGCAGCAGTAGCCCAAGCATCTCCTGTCCTCTCCTTCCTCTGGCTGACACAAGGGGCTGGGAAACATACAGAGAAGGGAGGGGGCCGAGTGGGGGACATACAGTGAAGGAGGGTCGGGCTGGGGGACATACAGTGAGTGGGGTACATAGTGAATGGGGGTCATACAGTGAATGAGGGCCAGGCTTGGGGACATACAATGAATGGAGGCACTGATGGACATTAAGCGAAAGGGGGCAGGCTGGGGGACACAGTGAATGGGTGCAGAGTGGTGAACATACAGTGAACGGGGGACATATAGTGAAGGAGGGGCAGGCTGGGGGACATACAGTGAATGGGGGCAGGCTGGGGGAAATACAGTGAAGGGGCAGGCTGGGTGACAGAGTGAGTGGGGGACCATTCTGATGTGATTAATGATTCAAAGAATGTCAGGCTGAATGGTTGGCCCCCACACATTTACACTTCACCAAATCTGGCCCTCGTCGCAAAAAGTTTGGACACCCCTGCCCTAGGGCCATCCCATCAGATAAATCTCATGGCACATCCAATTTGCGTCAGATAAATCACGTGATTAATCACATGTGATTTATCTGACACAAATTGGATGTAAAAAATGGCACATCAAGTGTCAAATTGTATGTAGGCCACCTGGGAAGCTGCCGGGGAAGTTCAGGGGAAATCAGATGCAATTTTACAGGTCAGATAAATCTCATAGTATATGGGGGCCTTAAGTAGCTGCATTAGCTAACGTTACAAATGTTTCTGGTATACAAGTTCATGTAAACTGCAGTGTTAAGGCCCCCATACACTAGCCGATTTTGGTCAGATTTCTGCCAGATCAGTCGGATCTGGCAGAAATCGGACCAAAATCGGCTAGTTTGGATGTCCCCTCAGATCCGATGCGCGGTCCCGTGCGCATCGGATCTGCGTCGGGTGGTCGGACCTGCTGCACGTCCGACCACCCGACTTGGGACCTAGTGCGGCGGTAGAGGGAGCAGGGGGGGCTGGGGACGCTGCGGGGGACACAGGCGGCATAGAGCCGGGCAGGGGGAGACGGCGGGAGCTGTCAGTATTGAATAAAAAAAAAAAAAGCCCATACAATGCATGGGCGGCCTGTGATTGGCTGAGCGCTCTCTCAGCCAGTCAGCAATTGGCTGAGAGAGCGCTCAGCCAATCACAGGCAGCCCATTCATTGTATAGGCTTTTTTTTTCTACCATTGACAGCTCCGAGTCCCGCCGGCTCCCCCTGCCCGGCTCTATGCCGCCTGTGTCCCCCGCAGCGTCCCCAGCCACCCCCGCTCCCTCTACCGCCTCGCCGCACAGACGCTGGGGGGACACAGACGTGTCACCCGCAGCGTCCCCAGCCCCCCTGCTCCCGCCTCGCCGCACAGACGCTGGGGGGACACAGACGTGTCCCCCGCAGCGTCCCCAGCCCCCCCTGCTCCCTCTACCGCCTCGCTGCACAGACGCTGGGGGGACACAGACGTGTCACCCGCAGCGTCCCCAGCCCCCCTGCTCCCTCTACCGCCTCGCCGCACAGACGCTGGGGGGACACAGACGCTGTCCCCCGCAGCGTCCCCAGCAGCGGGGGACACAGAGTCCCCAGCCCCCCCCCCCCCCCTGCTCCCCGTTTTTTTTTACATGTGATAAATCGAGACGATTTATCACATGTAAAAAATGGCACATCAAGTGCCAGTCTAATCAAGCTCCCCCGGGGAGCAGCCGGGGAAGCTCAGGGGGAAGTCGGGGGCGACTTGTCCTAAGGACAAGTCGCCCTAGTGTATGGGGGCCTTTACTTTTAAAATGTTTAGATAAAACTAGTAGTGTAAGTAAAATTGGGGATGTTCTTTAAATCTGGATGCCTATAGACATGTGTGAAATTTACGTAACAATGCTGAGATTAACATGCAGGTTATGCTGTGCCTTAGACATCGACGTATTGTAAATCAGACTACTAAAATGGAGCTGGTACTGGACAATACTAAAATGCATGCGGCTATTGGAATTGGGCTTCTAATGTGTCTTCCATTCACTTGTTCTACTGTAACCCAGTAAATGTAGCTACTTAAGCGGGTTCCAGGCCTAATGTTCAAAATTAAATTTAAGGTTAAAGGTCATGAGACTGCGGGATTGTTCCTTGCTGGAGTGGTGACTTGTGAATAATTCCTAGTTTAGATTCTGAATGTAGAGAAGATAAAATGCCCTAAATTGTTATCATTAGTCTTAATTGCATACTGTGTACAGTAAAGGTCTGTTAACTTGTGTAAAGTACATTTTATTGTAATAAAACATTTTGAACAAAACTTTTTTTTTTTTTTTTTTTAGATGGTTACTTAAAAAGCGTACATAGTGCATTTTATTTTATACTAGCAAGCCCAGGCATGTCCAAACTGTGGCCCTCCTGCTGTTTTAGTATTCCCTTTTTATAGCAAAACTGTGGCAAGGCATGATGGGATTCTTGATTGTTCGGCAACAGCTGGAGAGACGGTAGTCAGGACATGCCTGGCCTAAGGCAAGCCCAAGCTTTCTATTTTTATTTTCTATTTTGAACACTGAGTGGGTAGCGCTGGTAGTTCATACACTACTGCTCTGTTGCACCCACTGGCGTTAATCACCTTATATGAGCAGAGTGGATGGAAGGGAGCCCAGCGTTTAGTGCCGCACTTCCAGGACAGTGTGGGCCGGACATCGGGGAGTGTAAGTGCTCTCCGGAAAGTGGCAGAAAAATCGCTGGCTGCTCCTGCCTACTAGCTGCTTCTTTGCGCCCTCAGATGCTGGCAGCCATCTACATATCTCTATACATGGTCCTGGAACGCTGGGCGCAGTCTTCCCTGTAAAACTGTTGCCTGCTGATTTTTTTTTTTTTTTTTACTGCACTCTCTATCCCAGGCATTCCCAACCACGGTCCTCAAGGCACACCAACAGTGCAGGTTTTGTAGATATCCAGGCTTGATTAGTATCTGAGGGATTCTGATTAAACCATCTGTGCTGAAGCCTGGATATCACTAAAACCTGCACTGCTGGTGTGCCTTGAGGACCGTGGTTGGGAATGCCTGCTCTATCCTACTGGCCTATAGTGCTATTTTACAGTAGATTGTACTTTATCTGCTGTGTGTGACTGAACTATACTGTCTGTCTCTGTGCTATGGACCACCAAGTGGGGGTAGTGGCTGGGTGTAAGGTTCAAGTGTGCACAAAAATATGGATGTCACCCTGCCCTTATCCTCACCTATATAAATAATTACCGTGACTCAATGGTGTCCCAATAATATATATATTTTTACAGTAAACTTATATCTTAAATTACCTAATACCGGCATACATACACAATGGGGTGACACAAGATAAACATACAAACAAATACAGGTTGAGTATCCCGTATCCAAAATGCTCGGGACCAGGAGAATTTTGGATAACTGATTATTCCGTATTTTGGAATATTTTAATATTTCAATGATGTATTTTGAAGTACCTTGCATTTATGCTGTATAAACACATAAAATAAACACAAATATATTTTATTACCACATAAAATACACACAAATATATTTTATTTGTTCAAAAAACAAGGTTTCAAAACATGAAACAAAATTTGTGTACTATCTCAGATATTGAATTTGAATGCCAAGAAATCATTTTCTTGTACATATATAGTGCCAATTACATATCATGTCCTCAGTAGTGCTGTTACATATGTCCCCAGTGAGTTTTTAGCTAAACAAATTTTTTTTTCCCACTTTCTGGAAAGTATGGTTTTCGGAATAAAACGGATATTCGGATACGGGATACTCAACCTGTACGTAAAAAGTAATCCTGATTATAGGACTGCCTGAATCTATGAAGGGGGTTCCTCTGTACACCTTCTTGCAAACCACATTACCTGAGCTGTTACATGTTGAAGATGCCTGTTCAGGCCTGATTGTTGAAAGAGCCCATAGACTGGGTCCCATGAAAGATGGACACCCTGACAGGCCTAGGGCTGTAATTTTTAAATGCTTAAATTACCAACATAAAATGGCTTTGTGGACCGCCTTCCGACAGGACAGGTCTCTCCAGTGGAATGATCACAGACTCCTCCTCTTTCAAGATTTCTCTGCGGAGGTGGCTAGAGCGCGGAGAGAATTTTCTCCTTTATGCTCCCGTCTGGTGAAGGAGAAGATTAAATTTTCCTTGCTTTACCCTGCGAGACTCCGGCTGTTTGCTGGCCCCTCCCCTAAAGACTTCTCTACAGTTCGTGACGCCGAGGCCTTTCTGCTCGAGGGAGTCCAGGACACTTTCATCCCTGCAGAGCCAGATGTAGATGAGTGACTCTTTTTGCTTTACACAGTTTGCTGTGACCTGTGTGATGGGTCATACCCATGATTGGTTTTCCAGGTCTGATTGTTTAGAGGCCTTCTAGCCAAGAGTTAACCTGTCCTTCTTGAGAAGGTGTTTGACTCTAAAGCTAGTCTAATACAGTCAAGAATTTACACTATGTGTTATTGTTCAATTTGTTTTTTGGGAGTTTACTATGTGACCTAGTTTAAATTTTTTATGTGCCTTTTTAGTTGGCGCGACTATAGAGGTTGTTTCCCTCTGTGGTCAAGCCTTACTATTGTTATTGCTATACTAGAATAATCGAGTGGCCGGGGCGGCCATGTTAGCTTGGGAGGCCAACCAGGCTTCCTTGAAGTGTACCTGGAATCTAGCGGATTTGTACTACCGTCTGCTAGAGGTCCGGAGGTCAAATTAACGATTAGATACGCTATGTTTGGCAGGATGCCAAGACATCCGACTGATATTTTGATCTCATATCTAGGTTTCCTATTTAGGATTCTTGTATTTTTTGTCATTGAATATGTGATGTCTGGGGTTCTTCTGCCCTTTGTCTTTCCCCTACCCTCAACCCTCATGTGTTTTCCCTGTTGCTGCGCAGAATGGTTTAAAGTAGAGATTATAACAGTTCTGTATGTGATTACCTCTAACACTATGTTATTAATATGACTGATTTGAAGTTTACCACGCTGAACGTGGGTGGCTTCCACATACCATCAAAAAGGAAAAAAACCCTTTTGTATCTGCATAAATTACATTCGGAAATAGTGTTTCTTCAGGAAACCCACTTGACCCCCCCTGAATCATCGAAATTGGGTTCTCTAGGGTGGACGCTGCTGGCGGCGTCCTCCTTTAACTCAAAATCTAGAGGTGTGGCCATTTTGGCTCGCAAACAAATTCCAGTGCAGATCCATTCTACCTCTGCAGATACAGAAGGCCGATGGGTACTTGTGGACGCCACCATACGCTCTGTAAGATACACTTTATGCAATGTCTATGCCCCAAATGTGTTTTCTAAGGCCTTTTTTAGGAGTCTGGTGACTTTGTTAACCCCATTCAGTGATAATATTATAGTGCTAGCGGGAGATTTCAACATGGTAGCTTCTAATGTGTTGGATAGAGAGTCGTCCAGGGCCCCAAGGAGACCTCCCTCTCGACATGGTATACAGCTTTTAAAAGAAAGTTTACAACTAACAGATGTCTGGAGGGCGAGCAATCCTACAGAGAGGGAATTTACGTGTCTGTCTGCAGCTTATAAGACTTTATCCCGTATAGATTACATATTTATCTCGACAAAGGCGTTCCCTCGGCTTCGTGATACTGGGATTGAACCTATAGTCATCTCGGATCACGCAGCTTGTTGGGTTACACTTCATACTTCCCAAGATAAAGGCCCTTTCATTAATTGGCGCTTTCCCAGCTATTTGGCTAACTCCTCCAAGTTTAGATCTATGTTAGACACAACATGGATAGAATATAAACATAATAATGGAGAAGCAGAACAGAACTCCCCGTGCCTCTTTTGGCAGGCTTCCAAACCTGTCCTTAGGGGTGCTATAATTTCTTATACCTCCCACACCTACAAGGAGAAAGCTAAGGGCTACTTAGAGGCACAGGCAAGCCTAACGTCAGCATACCAGACCTTTAAATCTTCGCCTACTCCCCAGAATCAGCTATTATACTCACAAGCTAAAACATTTTTTGACTCATTTCTTGTAAAAGCTGAGGCCAAACTCTCCTTTTTGATGCATAGTAAGTACCATAGATTTGGCGGAAAATCTAACAAAGTAATGACTAGCCTACTCCAGGGACAATTTTCTCCCACAATGATTACTGCTCTTAAAGATGACTTGGGCAATCTTGTACATAAAGGTGTAGATATCGCACAAATCCTTCATGGATACTATGCTAAATTATATACTGACCATCCAGTAGATTCACTAAGCAAGGCCTCCTTTTGGTCTTCGATTACCTTACCAACGCTTACTTCAGATCAATCGGCACCCCTGCTTACTGATATTACAGAGGAAGAGGTAGCTAATGCTATAAGTAAACTTAAAACAGGCAAAGCCCCAGGCCCAGATGGCTTAACGAGCGAATATTTTAAATTGTTATCCCCGAAATTGGTCCCCCCTCTGACTGCTATGTTTAATACATTTCTACAGGGCACCCCTCCACCAGCGTATTTTAATGCAGCACTCATTAAACTTATTCCTAAAACTGGCAGAGACCCGAGACTCCCCGCATCGTACCGCCCTATCTCTTTACTCAACACAGATTATAAGCTTTTTACAAAAATTCTAGCTGACAGACTCAAATTGCTTCTCCCTGGTGTAGTTAACAAAGACCAAACAGGTTTTATTTGGGGTAGGCACTCAGTGACTAATGTACGCAAACTCCTCACAGCAATGCAATGGCATAGATCGCAAGATAACCCAGCCCCTCAAGCAATCTTGTCGCTAGATGCTGAGAAAGCTTTTGATGTTGTCTCATGGGACCATCTCTTTACCACGTTGTATTGCTTTGGGATCCCTGATGCATTTGTCACAGTGCTGAAAATTTTATATTCTTTATCTACATCACAAATATTAGCTAATAATTACCTGTCCCCACGTTTTAATATCCTTAGAGGCACTCGTCAAGGCTGCCCTCTTTCCCCCTTGTTATTCGCTTTAGCCATAGAACCCTTAGCAGTGAAACTTAGATCTTTAGACATGTTTAAGGGCATGTTGGTAAGAGATAGAGAGGTGAAACTTAGCTTATTTGCGGACGACATGCTTCTTTTTCTCTCTGACCCCCCCGCTTCTATCCAAGCTATAATTTCAACTATGGATGACTTTGGATCCTTCACAGGATTCAGGGTCAATTATGATAAATCTAATATCCTCCCACTGTCTTGGCCTTCTAATTATGTGTCACAGTTCCCAATGTTACAAAAGTTTTCGATTTGTACAACATCTTTAAAGTATCTAGGGGTAATGATCCCGTTACACTTAGAGGATTTATACTCTAATAGCTTTGGGCCCATCTTGCGGAGTGTGGGGCAGTTGTTGGAGAGGTGGACCTCCCTCCCCTTATCTCTATATGGTCGAATTACGGTAGTGAAGAGTGTGATCTTCCCCAAGTTGGCATATTTGTTACAAATGTTGCCGCTTATGCTGTCGAAATCTGATACAGCTAAATATAATAAGATGGTCTCTAAATTTATCTGGGCGTCCAAGAAGCCTAAGATATCTATGGCAAAACTTTGTCTTCCCAAAACTGAAGGAGGCTTCGCCCTACCCCATGTGCAGACATTCTCACAGTCAGCCTTGTGTCGATATGCGACGGACTGGCTGCTGCAGAGATCTGACTACACAAATCAGGGTCTGGAGGAGGCATTATTTTATCCCTTTTCCCCGGCGGCTTTGCTCCACACTCCGCAAAATAAAATTCCCCTAGCTTTGAAAGATAACCTTCTTTTTACAGCAACATACAAAATGTGGCTCTGCATACATAAACGTCTTGATAGAAACCCGACTAATACACCCTTTATTACACTTTGGGGTAACCCAAACTTTGAACCTGGATTGGAGAATGCCATGTTCTTGCAGTGGCGCCAAAAAGGAATTATTGCAATACGAGACGTTTTTGATCCTGGAGGCAAAAACATCATGCCCTTTACTGACTTAGCTGAGAAATTTCATTTACCACGAACACATTTCTTTATGTATTTGCAGGCCCGCCATTTCATTCAATGTCTACCTAGCCCCCTTTCAGACCTAGCTGGTCCAGATCAACTCCTTTCATTGTTATCTCCGCAATGTGTCCAGAGTTATAGGATAAGGAACCTGTACTGGATTCTGATTACACTGCAGAAGGATAGGCTGCTTCAGATTTTAGAATCAAAGTGGAAATTAGATATCCCTAGTTTTCCCCCAGTCCAAGAGGTATTGAAAAAGCTACCGAGCACGTTAAAATACCTGCAGGCTGCCACCCTCCAGGAAACTCACTTGAAGTTTTTAAACAGAGCTTATGTGTCTCAACACCAAAGACGACACTTTGTCTCCGATGAATTGGGCATTTGCCCCAAATGTTCTGCTTCAGTAGCGAATTTATACCATAACTTCTGGGAATGCAGGAAAGTTAAGCTTTTCTGGAGAAAAGTATTGGGCTTTTTAGGTCTGATGTTTGGAGTGCAGCTTACTTTAGACCCTCTTCCAATACTTTTTCTATATTTCAAACATTGGAACCTAGGCCGTAAAAAAAAGATGATTGTCCCATTGATGACATTGATCTTAGTCCAAGCTAAAAAATTAATATTAAAAAATTGGATTACCAAAAATGCCCCCTCGTTATCTGAACTGAAAGCTTCACTCTTAACCATCCTTTATTACGAAAGACAGGCAACATTACGTGACATTGAGAGAGGTGTAGCACGTTTTTATATGAAGTGGGAACCCTTTATTGAATCTCTTGAGTCAAATGTACAGTCAAATATACAGAAAGTGTTCGAAAATACAACATGGTACCTACTACGCCAAATTACTTAAAAATCAATATGCAGAACTATTTTTAGTAAGTTGAAGATCCGCAGCCTTTCCTTCCCCCCCTTGTATGTCTCTTACCTGACCCATTTTTCCCTCCCCTCTGTCTTTTTCTTCTTTTATATTCTACTTGTATTCATGATGTTTATACATATTAACAGAGACTTAGCAGTAAAAGTACTATGTTTTTTCTGTGATCTGCTGGATGCTCTTCATCATTCCGATGGAAGAATGTACTATTTAAGGAGCTTACGCCCTTTCCTCACAAAAATTGAGCTTCTTAACTTGTAACATACAACTTGGAAGGACCGGATTAACCGAATGTCTAGATAGATATATGCTACTGTATTGAAAATGTTGTCCTTATCATTCTCTGAATTTACACATCCGCCTAGAGATATCATTCATAAAATGTTAGGATTAAAACTCAAAAAAAAAAAAAAAAAATATAATGTAAAAACAAATGTCTTTCATATTTTACTTTTACTGGTACTGTATTCTGCTATTTCTCTAATAAAATGTGTTAAAAAAAAAAAAAAAAGTAATCCTGATTAAAAATATTCCAATAATTTGAAAGTCCTTGTTGTATATTGAGCAGGTAATTGTGTTTCTCCTAATGGCGCAGGGGGTCTGTCAGCAAACTTCCCATCATCGCTGTATATGCGCAAATGGGAGTTGGCAGGATCAGTTTGTCCACATTCATTGGGGAAGAAATTAAGTAGCACTAACCAATGAGAAGGAATAAAAAAAAATTAGAATTATTAGTGCACAATATAACATATATTAAAACAATGTTAATGATGCCCGGTAGGTGCAACATTCATTAATGAAGAGTTGTGGATACACTCTTATGTATACCGCCATTGGAATATTGCAAGATGGAGAAAGACCATTTGTGTCACTTTAACATGATTTCCAACAGAGTTCAGGATGTTTAGAATATGGCATATTCACCTGGGGATTTTATCCAATTGTGGATTGCATTGCAGAGATATCCTCCTCTATGGTGTTGAATACAGCCAAGTGTCCTGTTGGGTGACTTGGGGCAAATGGTAAAAAGACGTCCAAAGTTGTGGTGGCTGGTGGGATCCAAATTAAGTGTGAAAGTGGCAGTATTGGGTAATAAAGTAAATTTCCCCCTTTACCTCCAGTGTGCAAGAATCTGTCAGGAGCCAAATACCAAACATTAAAAAGACTTGGGGAACCCTATTAGTTTTTTTCCAGTTTTTTTTTTTAAATCAGGACCGGCTCTTTGAGCCTGGGGCTGGTTATGGCTGTGGGGAGGGGACACCATGCCGTTTTTTAAAGTTATTTATTTTTAACACTGAAGCCTGCACGGATCCGACTGATCCGTGCAGGCTTCTGCCAAATATGCCTGGAAAATGAAGTGTATTTCCCAGGCGTATTTTACCGGCAATTAGCGTCTGTAGCTCGCTAATTTCCGGTTACTACCAGCCATATTGAAAAAACGGCCAGTTAGTAAATTAGGAATCACCATTCTTTTGAAAGATGATTCGTGTTTTCCAATAGCGTATACATTCGTATTAGAAAATACAAATGTGCCATGAATATGAATTTTCATAAATAGTAAATCCCAAAATAAACATATATAATAGGAGTATTTTTGTATACAAAGACACCTATTTAATAAGTTTTTTTCTTAGTAAATTTCCCCCAATGTCTCTAAAAGGTGGTCTGTCTCAACATCTAATATTTGAGTATATGTGCGAATTGAAGCATTCATGGAGTCAGGTTCAAATGTTGAACGAGGTAGGATTTTTTTGAGCTGTGCGGGCACCTCTGGTGGGGTCATGTTAGTCGGTGCTTTTTTAGCAAAAACTCCTTTAGTTTTAATTGTCGATTTAAGGTGGTATTTTTCTATTTGTCGGGAGAGGGGCATCTTGTACATATGTGGGTACAAATAATAGTCCTGTTTCCACAGTGTTTAACATATGTTGGGATAAATTCACTTGTAAGATTTGTTGATTCTTTGGTGGCCTTCCTGCACCTCTTTTGCCTTTGCCATTGGTGTCCCTTGTGCGTATATTTACGTTGCCTCTGCCGGTTTTCGGTCTGTCGCAGGTTTTGGGATGCTCCTTTTTTTTTTTTTTTCCCTCTTTTTTTCCTGTGATGGTACCATGCAATCAGGGAAAACCCATTAATTTGTTGGTAAACAAACACTTTTAATCCAAGTAGTAATCACAATTGAAATCACAGATTGTCAAACAGGCCGGGCAATCTGCGATGACTTCAAAATTACCCCCTATCTATTGCTGATGAATAATACCCCTTTCAGACATGCGACCTGGCAATTACCCAGCATTTTGAGTGCCAGGTGCAGTCTGACCCCCTTTCACACATAGCAGCAAATTACCAGGTTAAAAGAAAAACTATCAACCCGGTAATTTGCCTGAATTACACGGGTAATTTGTGTAGTGTGAAAGTGTCAACCCAGGTCACAAATCCCAGGTCCACAACCCTGGTAAAAAGCACGGTCGATGACCCTTTCACACTCCACAAATTACCGGGTACAATTGCTCCACCCAGTAATTTGCTGTTTTGATAAGACTTTTTTTAAACACAGATCACCACTACATAGATGACATTTCCTTTGCATCTGGAAAGATGTTGAACCACAAGCACTTGGCTGCCTTGTTTGGGGTTCAAGGAATCCTCTTTACCTTTCCTCATCTCAGCCTTCTTTCCCTTGTTCTTCTATTAAACATCTGTGTTTTGCCACTTTAGATGAATCACATTTCCGGGTCATAAAACATTAACATAATGATTTTCTTGGCTTTGTGCATTCCTATTAAGAAAATGTGGATCAGTTTTATGTATGACTTATTATGTGGAAACCGCTCAAACTGATCACTAGTTTCACAAGGTGTATAGTGAGGCCATGGAAACTGGGTTGGTGCACTGCATGGTGTGGACATGCTGGGCCATATTTCTGCTCATTTTAAACAGCTGTCCTGCCATTATTGAAGGCAGTACACCAAACCAGTTTACAGGACACCTCCATATAGCTTGGAGTTGTTGGTGAATTTCAGCCCTTTTATGTGCAGAAATCTGGTCATTCCATAAACCTTCAGCAAGTGACCAATATCAGCACTTCCAATCAGTCACAACTGTAAACATCTCTTCAGTTGCTGTATGTACTACCCTTGTTTTTTATAACACATGATTTTATCATTTAAGGATTACTTTTAAGACATACTGAAGTGGTGGAAAGCAGAATATCCCACAGATCAGCATACCAGTGTTCCTGAAGTCAGAAAGCTTTCCTAGAATACAGCTTCTGCATACATTGTGTCCTGCTGTGGATTCTAGTGTCCCCCAAAACTAGTGACTATGGCAGCAATTAGTGTATACCTCTGCTGACTCCAGCATAAATAATAGGCAAGATGCAGTGTGCACACTCCTAAAAGATCCATTAAAAAAAAATGATAAACACATCAGTTTTGTTCAGAAAGTTTATTCATATTACAATATACAACTGTCCAGAATTTAACAAACCAAATTTTATAGTACACATGATAAACCCACCAGTCACCATTTAATATGAAGTTTCATTATGCATTAGACCTCATTTCCCCACAGCTTAAGCAACTGCATGTGCTGGTTCACTCAAGACCAAATGAATGGAGGAGATTAGAAGCCTAATTTCCAATGGCCACATGCCTTTTGGAGTATTGTGAACCACCTGCGCCTTTTTTGCAGTCTGAATATCCGCTAAAAATGCCAGCATCACTCAGTGACTTCTTTATTTGGGAGCAATATTTAACTAAAAAGTGAATTAATTGACTTGGCTGTAGTTTTATATATATTTATTCTAAAACAGTTGCTATGAGCAATAATGAAATTTTTTGCAGATATGTTGATGATCTCACAGCAATGTTATCACGCAAAAGGTTAAACTTAACACTCATGGCTAATTGCATTACGATAGCCAATTTGAACATGCCGAGAGCCTATTTGTAGCACTGAAGTATATATTAACTCATGAACCAACTATTCAGTATCATTACCCAGTAACTACAGTATTCAATCATTTCAGCTGAGAATGCTGTACAGGAGCTGTAATTGGGAAGCCAATGCCTTATCAAAAACATCACTTAAGGGCACATTACCTACTTGTGTAAAGGAGCATAAACATGTGTCAATGTTAACATGTTTTCTAAGTGATCTTTCTCGATTGCTTAGAAATTAGGCATGGATCACTGTGTATGCCCCATAATGATGCATGGACCAGCTCGCTGCCATTACCTGACTAGATCTTGACTACATGTAGGAAAGATCTAGAGCGGTGTGGTCTAAAGCAAAAATGCAGCAAAACCCCAGTTATCTGGGTTTTGCATACTTAGTAAAGCCATTCCATCAGGGCAGGGCCTATATAGCATATGGCCTTCTCTCTGCAGCGATATCAGGTATTGGTCACAGATCCCTCACAGCATGCCCTGCATCTTGCTTATGCAGGGTCACAAGGCCCCCATTACACCTGAATGACCTGGTTGTATGCAGGTGGCAAGTGCTGTGAAAGAATATACAATCTGCTTACAACCACAATGAAAGACTGCTCATACATGCAGTACATATGATCTGAAGGCAGACCTCTTGACCAGCAGGACCACACATCAGAGCGACATTACTCACGGTGTTCACACAATCAGTCCCATGACCTGTAGAGATCTTGCTGATTGGCTAGACAACATTCAGGTGTATGGAGACCTGAAGTTAGGAGTTTGAGGACCAGCTGCATCAGTGAATGCAAAGGCAAACAGGATCATATTTATCTCCCTCAAGTTGGGATCTTTAACCCATAGACTGAAACTATTACATACATTAAGCTGTCCATACATCAGAACTACCAGCAACCAATCCTGTTTGGGTCACGATTTTCCTTAGCAGCTTCCCAGACACAGATATTACAGTAAGAGCCAGCCTCATCTAGTGTGGCCTCAGCACACCATTCGCCAAAGCCCACCAGCACATTTGGCGCATGCGTCAGATGCTCATGCACCCTATTCCTGGAAATATATGCATGAGACTCACCAGCCTCCAGGACTGTATTGCTGGTGCACCCACCGAGGATGGCTCCATCTGTATGCAATTTCACATAAGATCGGCAAATCCCAACATGCTGGTCATTAGCAGCCTCTTCAGGTCATGTGCACAGCACACATTATCTTAAGGATCTACCTCATGATGTGCACATCATGAGGTAGTGCATTCGGGCCTGAAATAATTCTGATGTATGGCCAGCTGAACTGAGGATATACCAGCTGCTTTTGCAGTTGAAAATAATGCATCCTAAAAAAAAAAGGTACTAGCTGCAGCTCCAGCACTTACATCTGGGGGGCACTTCATATTTGTAGATACCCTAAAACATGCGACTCAACTTAAAGGGAGAGTCCAGTTTAAGACAGAAGTACAGGCAACGAACAGTACAAGAGTCACCCTGCACAGATTCCCAACATTGGCCCTCCACATACAGCACTCTTCTGAGATATCCGGATGTAACAAGGCAGCGGCTGGTTCTCACCTGGCAGAGCACCTGCAACAGAACAGGACATGGATGAGACATAGGAATGACAAAACATTATAGTGTCAGCTGCACAGTTCAACATACAAGCACTGGGGTATGTACCAATATACAGCACTATGCATCCTACCAGGATATCATCCCAACCCCAAATTATGTACACAATGACCGACAGTACCATAAATACACATATATCAGCAACGAGATACAGTAACGTAACAGATCGTATATAACTTAGATTTCTAGATGTGCGCCGCACGTGCCCGCACTACCCCTCCCCCTCTTGTACAGCGATCACACGGCGGCGCCACAGACGCATGGGTGACTGCGGCCAGGCCCATTCCGCACGACACTTGTCCCGGTGATTGAGGATAGAACCAGCCCAGGTAAGAGCAGGCACCGAAGACATAGCACCGGGTATCATCTACCTCCGTACATTACACGCAGGGGTACAGCCAACGCCCTGTATGCCAAGAAATAGAGGCTCAGTACAGAACACCCGACACACCGCCCAGATAATACCCCACAGCGTAATAGAACTAAAAACAAATAAACACCAAACTGACCTTTCCAGCGTGCACTGAGACCGGAAGGCGTCGGGCCAGCCATTATATACCCTCCCGTAGACACGCCCCATCTTTGGTCGCTGCGGTAGATACTTGGGACCGAGGCTTGGAACGCAGGCTTGGAAGTTTGTCGGAACCTATCACGTGAGATGGGGCGGGGAGAGCGTGTCGGAGGAGGTAATACGCAGCTCTTGTCTATAGCAGACCATTCACAATATCAGCGGCGTGGGTCAGAGGTCAGGCACTCTGCTGTAATTGGAGCAACGATACAGAGGGTCGTATTCCGGTTATCGGATTGGACGGTAATTGGGGCGGGTGTGAAGACAGTCCAAGATAGGCTGGTATCGTACTTCCTGCATGTTGCCGGTAAGATGGAGGTGCTGGGACCATAGGTGCCGATTTATGTTTTTGCTGGTGGGTGCTCAAGCCAAAAATGTAGGGGAGGGGCTTCATGGGGGCGTGGCCACAAAATACTACTGATTTATATTACGCAGCACAATTGTCTCCAATATTCAAATTATGGCAACAGGGCCAAAAACATAAATGCCCACACAGTGCCAAATACATAAATGCCCCCACAGTGCAGGTACATAAATGCCCACACAGTGCCAAATACATAAATGCCCCCACAGTGCAGGTACATAAATGCCCACACAGTACCTGTGCCAGCGACGAGGGAGGGGAAGTGCAGTGGGACACGGGCGAGTGGGCCGCTGCTGAGCGGGCGGGTGCTCATCAATTCCCGTGGGTGCTCGGGCCCTCAAGCACCCACAGAATCGGCACCTATGTCTGGGACAACATGAAATTCTCATCCATGTCCGCAACACATCCCCCACCCCTGCTATACAACCGTCGCGGGAGCGGGATGCACCAGGCTCCGTTCTGTACTCCCTATGCCTGTCTGGCCCCGGGAAATACACCTGTCCGTGGTGCAACGCTCCCTACTGCAGCCTGACCTGTTACCGGGGTCCTGGCACACCGCCTGCTCCGTGCTCTTCTACCGGGAGTCGGTGCTGCAGGCGCTGCGGGAGGAGGCCGATCCCCAGGAGAGGAGGCGGATGGAGGAGATGCTGGCTAGCTACACTGGAGGAGGGAGAGGCTGCCGCGGAAACTGTGCCGGAGCTATCAGGGGTGACGGGGGAAGAGGAGGCCGATTTGTGGGATACCCTTAGAAGGAGGACTTCCGCCGGCTGCTACACAGCGGGGACATCGGCTTTCTGTTACCCGAGTGGAAGCCGCGGTGGGAAAGTAATTCACAGCCGCCGGGGGGGATCTGGGAAGGTAACGGAGCTGCCAGTTGCTGCGGGGGGCCCACAGACTCTGTCGGCGGGAGATGAGCAGGTCCTCAGTGGGGCTGATACAGGACCAAGCAGCCTGCAGTCTCCGGGTATCACTGATACGCCAGACAGGAAGGGGACCCTGACACACGGGTTGGACTGGAGCAAGCTCCTGCGACCAGCGATTAGAACTGGGCTGAAAACGGGAGCGCGCACCTGGCGATTTATCGCCGGTGCACACTCCCATCACTGGCAATATGGTCGCTAGCGACCATATTCCCAGCGATATCAGCCCCTATCGCAGCCGTGTGTACACGGCTTGACCCCCTTTCACACATGTCTTTTTTGTTTGGGTCCCACACTGGATACTCCACTATGATGATTTTAGATATATACATTTTTAGAGAGGCATAAACAATTATTAATTAAACCTAAATCCAGATCCTGTATTAATTCTTTGTCAGAAAAATCACACTTCGATCATTTATAGGTCGGAGGTGCTCCCCAGAGTCAGAGGTAAGTATATTTTTTTAAAACATGGAGAAAAGAAGACTCATTGTGGGGGCACTCTTAAGAAATGTGTGTGTGTAAATATATATATATATATATATATATATATATATATATATATAATATACCACTGATACGCCAGACAGGAAGGGGACCTTGACACACGGGTTGGTTCTAAGCTGTGGCCCTGAAGAGCCAGACACGTCCCCCTGTGCTGCAGCGCCCACCATACTCACTAACCCTAATACAGGCAGCCCTGCTGGCTGCCATGCTGCAGCGGTCTCTGAGCACATTGTACAGGTGTCCTGTGACCTGGAGGATACACAGGCTGACTCTTCATCCCACATGGCCGGTGAAGGTAGTGATACTAATAAGCCTAGCAAGGAACCTGTAATTACAGAAGTGCAGACTAAAACCGGGCCCCATGATTCCAAAGGAACCCCACAGCAGGGTCTCAAATTGGGCAGGGTGCAAGAACGCACCATAAATAGCAATGAGTTACAAGGTGTATCCACAAGACAGCACCTATGGATTGTGGACCAGTCCAAAGTGTCTCCAGTTCCTCCTCTCCTACGTTCCATTCCCCCACTGAGCTCACTCACTGTGGAAAGAAATCCAACTCACCAAGGTCCTCCGGCCGACTTTCTCGGCTCATGATTGGCCGCTAGGCAGCCAATAGAATCAATTTGAGGAGAGGCGTGGAAGATGAAACATCTCTGCGTCTCTCCACAGTCCTTGTAGGGTACCGGACGGAATCGCCGGCGTTTGTTATTTTCAGAAGACCTGCACTACTTCGGACAAAAGAGGACGTGATCTTCACTGGAGGACCTTGGTGAGTTGGATTTCTTTCCACAGGTCCCCCTATAGATTTCTTTGGATCCAGGACCCCGGACTCTTCAGCCCTGGAGCCCCGCACCCAGGAATCAAGGCACTGGACCATGGAGGCCCGGACCCAGGAGCACCGGACCCCGGGACCTACCGACGGGCTCAAGATAGGTAAGTATCAGTATGTGTGGGCTTTGGATGTATTAGTTTTATTTTTCTTGTGTCAGTGTGTTTATTTTACTATTTTTCATACTGTGGAACTACAAGTGCCAGCGGGCCCTTTAATGCCCCACATGTTGGGACTTGTGGTTCATAGTTCCACAGTATTAAACAATAGTTAAATATTTTTTTTACACAAAGATCAGCCCGGTGGCCACCGCTCCAGGGCCACCGGGGACAGCACCAGACTTCAGCCTGGTAAGGTAAGTCCTTGAGGGGGGGACCCCTTTATTGGGGGGGTCCCAACTCCCCCAGGGCCCCTGGCCAGGCTGAGTGGTCAGTAGGGTGAATGCTTTGGCCGGGGGACTTGTATAAAAAGTCTCCCCCCCCGGCTGTGGCATTACCCTGCTGGCTGGTTTGGCCTGGGGCTGGTTCTAAAAATACTGGGGACCAATAGTCATTTTGTCCCCCGTATTTTGGGAACCAGCCCTGGACCTGGTTTTAAAAAAATCGGGGAACCCCTATTTGCCGGGTTTCCTGATTTTTTTTATTACCAGCCCCGGCTCCTTCAGCCTGGTGCTGGTTACGGCTGTGGGGGGGACCCCACGCCGTTTTTAAAAAAAATATATTTATTTTTCGATTTATTTACACACTGAAGCCTGCACGGATCTGACTGATCCATGCAGGCTAAAGCCAAATACGACAGGAAAATAAAGTATTTTCTTTCGCGGCCGTTTCACGCTAATTAGCGGCCATATTTTCAATACGGCCGCTTAGTAAATCAGGAACCACTATTCTTTTGAATGGTGATTTCTGTCGTATTGTATCGATGGTGTAATTATTCGTATATTTGTAAATACTAATACGAATGTTCCATCAATACGAATACGAAATTTTTTATTTTTGGCATAGTAATCAGCGCTGGTCCCGGGGTGTCCTGCAGCAGGGTCCTGAGGGAGGGAGTCCTGCAGGCAGCGCTGGGTCCTAAGGGTGTCGTGCAGGCAACACTGCCATTGCAGGATGCCTTGGCACCTTCCTAACCACTAGCAGCAGCACAAAAGCCCCACTTCCAATGCAAACACCCGGCAAGCACGGACACCCGCCCCCGCAATTGTCGCAAACCCCCCCCCTATTACCGGCAAAACCAGAGTCTCCGGCACCCATGCATCCCTGTCATTACCGGCACCAAGGTCAAGGTGCCGCTGCTGTGCTGTAGCCGCCAGGTCCACGCACCATCCCCCCTGAGCCGCCACCAGCCAGGTCCCAGAGAGCCTGCACCGCCTCTACTGGAGTCAGCTCATCGTTGCAGACTCCCCTAACCCCCGCGATCGGTACACGCACCCCCCAACTATGCTCCCTGTCAGCTGCCTATGCACTTCACGGCTCTCCCTGTCCTGTCCCCCGCGATCTCCAGCACCATCCCCAGTGTCCCCCCACAGCGCAATCCCCCCGGTACCATCACCATCCCCCCCCCCAGCATCCCCCTGCAGCATCCCCAATCCCCCTGCAGCATGATCCCCCAGCACCATCACCAGTATTCACCATCACCAGTGTGTGTTTTACCACTTTCTATTTTCATACATGAAGTGGATGCTTGTGTATGTAATGCAGAGGTTTTTTTTAAGTATTGGAATGTAATAGGGAATGAGTATTTTGAAAACAAAATAAATGGTTATAAATGTATATGCAAATTTATATAGAAATCTGATGCCTTTAGCAATAGTAACAACTTATAGCCACCAGTTCCACCTCTCTAGTGAGTGTGGTTTACATCTGTGATGTAGGCCACAAGTGCTGTCAACCCAGCACCATGCCTACTGTATCACCAAAATTGCTTTTCAATGTATGTACATGTATGAATGTATATGTAATGTATGTGTGTATATGTATATATATATGTAATATGTAATGAGAAAGTATTATTTATTGTTGTGATTGGGAAGATGAGAGGGAGGAGGGGAATACCATATGATGTAGGAGGTAAGAAGGGTGCAGAGCTGGTTCCAGAGGAGATTTCAGAAAATACGTAATAAAGTGTAGTCTGCGCTCAAAATAGCAGCTTTTTCTATGTGGTACGATTTGTTATTTAAATAAAAGCGCTTGCAAATGGTAAAATGTTATTTAAAACATTGAGCTGTTCCGCTCAAAAGTAAAAACAAAAAACAACGTGAGTACAATGTTTACAGCCCTTCGTGGGTATTTGGGGTTGTGGGTCCGAGTGGCGGTTCAGATATGCGGCACTATTTGTGGAGACCTTGGCAGCCCTGTCTGCCCCTAAGCTTATCTAGATCTTCTGGCCTTTCTATCTTCTTCCAGAGGAGAAGCAAGCCCACAGTAACTGGCCTCACACTGTAATGCCGGCCACACATAAGAATGATATCGTACCAACCAGCCACTATCTCCGCTGTCCCCCTCTGTCACTGTTCCCGTGTCCCACTCTGTCACTGTTTAGCATGGTATGTACAGTTTTGAGATAGCATGTGCAGTCTCTATTTAAGTGCCGCTGGACCGCGGCTACAATATAGACGGCTGCTGCTAGCAAATTTTTTTTTATAATGTGTAAAAGTTAAGTTTTTTGTTTCCATGCTCAGCATGGTATGTGCAGTTTAAAGAGAGCAGGTGCAGATTCTAAGTGCCGCTGGAACGCAGCTACAATATAGATGGCTGCTGCTAACACGGAAAACAATTTGGGTGGGATAGTTACGTCCTTTTTCTATGCCTAGCATCGGCGGCTGTTACTTTGTACAGGGGGTGAGTTGGTAGTGCATAAGAAACAGGTAGGAAGACGCATTTCGCCCCTCCCACGGGGCTTGCTCACATCCTCTTTCACACATAGCAAATTACCAGGTTAAAAACTATCAACCCGGTAATTTGCCCGAATTACACAGGTAGTGTGAAAGGGTCAACCCGGGTCACAAATCCCAGGTCGACAACCCTGGTAAAAACCTTTCACACTACACAAATTACCAGGTAGAATTGCTTCACCCAGTAATTTGCTGTTATGTCTGAAAGGGGTATCAGTAGCTTTATCTGATGTATGATTCATTGGTTAGCAATAGATTCATTTGAATGTGGTTTAATTGTCTTTCACAATGCACTGAATGTTACAAAGTGTAATGCTCTGCAGGGTAGGCTATTTACCCTGAAAACATCTATATATTATATTCCCATAAGAAACAGCCACTTAGTAAGATAATAAAGTGGTAATTAGATTGATAAGTTCCCAAACCAGTTGATGTGTTTAAAAGGGGCTTTCGTTCTGCCTTATCTATAAATATTCACATGTGACGCCTGTCAAACTAGTCATTTCAGTTCAGAAGCTGGTGCAAAATTTCACAGGATCTGTGTGAGACCCTGAGCAAACCCAATTAATGTTCTTTTCATTTTGCACCAGAGCAGGTAGGGCACCGCTTCCCCTCACTGCACATCAGTTATACTGTCCCATCAGCTGAAAGGACAGGGCTACCAGAAACATGTTCTAACCGCTAGGTGCCAATCATTCCCTGATTCTACTTTTAAGGGGCACATCTGAAAATGTATATAAGATTGATATACAATTCCCACAATACTTCATAAAATGTATCCCACTTTATCTAATCAGTGACTGAGATCCTGGTGATTTCCTATATATACACACACAGTATGGTGGCAGCAACTTCTCCATTTTGGGATGAAGTGTCATAATATATATTGTAGAAGTACTAAACCTGTGTCTGCCCCATAAGTTTATATAAGCACTCGCTGCTTAGACACCTTAACAATGCAACTAAAGCCACAATTCTGATTTTATGGAGATCAATAAAACCCCCTGATAAGACTTTTTTAAACACAGATCACCACTACATAGATGACATTTCCTTTGCATCTTAAAAGATGTTGAACTTCACAAGCACTTGGCTGCCTTGTTTGGGGTTCAAGGAATCCTCTTTACCTTTCCTCATCTCAGCCTTCTCTCCCTTGTTCTTCTGTTAAACATCTGTTTTGCCACTTTAGATGAATCACATTTCAGGGTCATAAGACATTAACATAAGTTTGATTCTCTTGGCTTTGTGCATTCCTTTTAAAATGTGGATCAGTTTTATTTACTACTTCAATTATGTGGAAACTTCTCAAACTGATCACTAGTTAGACCAGGTGTATAGTGAGGTCATGGAAACTGGGTTGGTGCACTGCCTGGTGTGGACATGCTGGGCCATATTGCTGCTCATTTTAAACATCTGTCCTGCCATTATTGAAGGCGGTACACCAAACCGGTTTACAGGACACCTCCATATAGCTTGGAGTTGTTGGTGAATTTCAGCCCTTTTATGCGCAGAAATCTGGTCATTCCATAAACCTTCAGCAAGTGACCAATATCAGCACTTCCAATCAGTCACAACTGTAAACATCTCTTCAGTTGCTGTATGTACTACCCTTGTTCTTTAGAACACATGATTTTATGGATTACTTTTAAGACATTATACTGAAGTGGTGGAAAGCAGAATATCCCACAGATCAGCATACCAGTGTTCCTGGAAGTCAGAAAGCTTGCCTAGAATACAGCTTCTGCATACATTGTGTCCTGCTGTGGATACCAGTGTCCCCCAAAACTAGTGACTATGGCAGCAATTAGTGTATACCTCTGCTGACTCCAGCATAAATGATAGGCAAGATGCAGTATGCACACTCCTAAAAGAACCATTTAAAAAAAAAAAAATGATAAACATCAGTTTTGTTCAGAAAGTTTATTCATATTACAATATACAACTGTCCAGAATCTAACAAACCGAATTTTATAGTACACATAACCCACCAGTCACCATTTAATATGAAGTATCAGTATGCATTAGACCTCATTTCCCCACAGCTTAAGCAACTGCATTTGCTGGTTCACTCAAGAACAAATGAGATTAGAAGCTTAATTTCCAATAGCCACATGCCTTTAAGGACAGTGGGGTAGCTACGTTGGCTGGTTGGAGGAAAGTTGGTCTGATGTGTGGCCAGCATTACTGTCTGCCCTGCACACCGAGGGACTGAGCCTCTGCAACTCACCAAATGTGTTAAGCCGTGTACTGTCTATGCCTGCAATTCCCAAATGAGTTGTGAGCCCAGCCAAGTCTTATGGTGTGTACACACGGCATGCTAGAGGGCACAATTTACACTATATAGTGCAGACATGGGTCAATTTTAACCTGTTAATCATATTGATCTCCCTCAAGTTGGGATCTTTAACCCAGACTAAAATTACATAAATTAAGCTGGCCACACATCAGAACTACCAGCAACCAATCCTGATTGGGTCATGATTTTCCCCCGGCAGCTTCCCAGACACAATAGTTATTCCAGTAAGCCAGCCTCAACTAGTGGGGCCTCAGTGCACCAGCATATGTGGCGTATGAGTCAGATGCTCATGTACCCCTCTCCCGGAAATGTATGCATGAGAGACTCACCAGCCACCAGGACTGTATTGCTGGCCCACCCACTGAGGATGGCTCCATCGGTATGGGATTTCACATAAGATCTGCAAATCCCAACATGCTGATCATTAGCAGTCTTTTCAGATCGTGTGCACAGCACACATGATCTAAGGACTCATAATGTGCACAAAAACATAATGCATCACACTACACATTTGAATGGTGCATTTTGGGCCTGAAATAGCTCTGATGTATGGCCAGCTTAACTGAGAAGATATACCAGCTGCTTTAGCAGTTGAAAAAAGATCTTAAAAAGTTACCACCTGCAGTTCCAGCACTTACATCTGGGGGCACTTCATATTTGTAGATACCCTAAAATATGAGATTCTCAACTAAAATGGATTCCAGCAGGTTAGCGTTAAGACAGAAAAGTAACAGTACAAATCACCCCGCACAGCTCCCCAACCTTGGGCCTCCACATACAGCACTCTTCTGAGATATCCGGATGTAACAAGGCAGCGGCTGGTTCTCACCTGGCAGAGCACCTGCAACAGAACAGGACATGGATGAGACATAGGAATGACAAAGCATTATAGTGTCAGCTGCACAGTTCAACATACAAGCACTGGGGTATGTACCGATATACAGCACTATGCATCCTACCAGGATATCATCCCAACACCAAATTATGTACACAATGACCGACAGTACCATAAATACACATATCAGCAACGAGATAGTGTAACAGATCGTATATAACTTAGATTCATATATGCGCGCCGTATGTGCCCGCACTACCCCTCCCCCCGTTGTATAGCGATGACACGGCGGCGCCACATAGACGCATGGGTGACTGCGGCCAGGCCCATTCCGCACGACACTTGTCCCGGTGATTGAGGATAGAACCAGCCCAGGTAAGAGCAGGCACCGAAGACATAGCACCGGGTATCATCTACCTCCGTACATTACACGCAGGGGTACAGCCAACGCCCTGTATGCCAAGAAATAGAGGCTCAGTACATACAGAACACCCCGGCCCTCACCCAACCACATGCCAGCCCATCCCAGAGAACCATCGCTACTAACCTTCCAGCGTGCACAGAGACCGGGAAACGGCGTGTCAGCCCCTATATACCCTCCCGTAGACACGCCCCATTCTGTAAGATGATTGGCCAGGGCGGTAGAGACTTGGACCGAGGCTTGGAACGCGGGAAAGGGCGGAACGGAAGTCGGTCCGACCCTGACACCACGGGTCATCAAGCGAGGAGGGGCGCCACCGCAGGAAGAGCGAGTAACTGACTGAGGCTCCACATTTAAAGAACAGTCGCACTGGTAATACGGTTGTTTGCAGCGGCCATATTGGTACTCCTCTCAGAGGGCCAGACTCCGCCATATTGCTACACCCACGCATGCTGCGTATAGCTGCAGTGAAGATAGGAGGCAGGTAAGCGACGTTCCGTCCATATTTCTACACCCAGTAACGACGAGAACCTGCTGCCACTACCACGAAAAGATGGCTGCCCCCTTGCTGAGAAGGGCAGCAGTAAGAGCACTCCGAGTGGCTGTCCGGCTACAGGTACACTGCTGCTCAGGCTGCATTCATTGTGATTTAGTTTAGGATTTTGTCCGTACAATAATAGCTGTGTAGCTTATCTGCCGTACACCACAGATTTGTCATGCATATTACAGTTGTGCATTGCAAGCTGTTGTAGGTTTCTGGCACTTGTGTAACTACAAGTCCGGACAGCTTCTGGCTTGCTGACAGGGCTGACTGGCAATGGTTACCCTGAGGGGCTGGCACACTGCTATAAATTGGATTCGTGCCACTGTCATTCCTTTTAGTACATCCACATCAAGACTCTCAAGCTGGGTACACACTATGTGATTTTTGTTAACAATATGCATGATAACCATATCGTTAACAATATTATTGTGAACATCGTTTATACCCCTTTCACACCATCCTAAATTCCCGGGTTGAGTCCGGGAACAACCCGGTATTACCTCTGGTATGAAAGGTACCCGGGACAAATTACCGGGCTAATTTGCCGGCAATCCAACCCTGCTAGGTAGCAGGGTTGTTCCCGGGTTCATCCTGGGGACCTGGCTGGTGTGAATGGGTTACCCGGATTGCCGGGTCCTCTGTGTCCTGTCCAGTGGGGATTTGATGCAGGCGCAAATGACGGGACAGCCAGTGGATAATGATGACGCAGCTCTCTGGCGAACAGTGAAGGCACCGGAGAGCTGCGTCATCTTCATCCGCCACCTGTCCTGTCATTTGCGCCGCCACCTGTGTGGATCCCTGGCTTGCGCGGAGGACCAGCAACCTGGGTGAGTATTCTCCCCACCTCCTGCCGGCCTCCTTCCCGCCCCTTCACACACCAGAAAATGCAGGGACTTTTCTGGTGTGAATGGGAGTGGTTTCCTCCTGAGGAAGCTGCTGAGAGGTATTTTGAGGCGGAGAAACGCGTTGAGATGACGGAGGGGACGCCCCTGGCTACCACTAGACACCACCAACCGTTGATCTCGGATATGACCGTGCAATAGGACTGCACCAACAGTCGGAGAGCATCGCGGTATCTATAAGCCCCAACACCCCATCACTGCTCCAAAGCTGAAAAACTTATAAGTATACTTTTAACCTTGCATGTGCACATCAAGTGAGGACTGTGCTATTTATGATTGATCCTATTTACTGGCTACAAAGTAACAAAGTTCTAGCATGCATGCAATTAACCACTAACCAGTTCTGAGAGATGGGAATGGACTAACAGTTTTATATATGTTGTAAGTCTTGTTTGTCTATTGTTGGCCACAATATTGTTATATTTTAAATAAATATATTCATAATCAGCACAGCGCTGTTCCATATTTCTTTTTCCTTTTGCTTGGTCTACACTAAGAGGTTCAGGTAATCCCCCCCTTTTTTGGTATGGCTGCAGTGCAGAATATTCTAAATCAGCACTCAATGTCACTTTGCTCTTTTTCTGCGTAGGATCAGCCTTTGTGGAAAAGGTCACTCCTAGAACAGATGATACAAAATTGGAGCTTTCAGCATCCTTTGCTTGGAGTAGGGTTCCACCGTTACAGTCAGGTAGTTTTCCTCCCACTCATGAGTGTACCAGGTGAGACAGCCATGTTGTGCGCACCAGAGAGGTTACACTGGGAGTTAAGCCACACAAGGACCCAAAGCATGCGTGGGAAATAGAATAGATACAGGTGAAGTACATCTTGCCCATGGAGGTATAGCATGCAGTCATGGCATACAATGGTGTAAAAAGCAGGAACAGGAAATCTAGGAGACCGGTATGTGGAATATGCACAATCCTGGGTGGGGCCACGTGCTGACTGATGGATGTGGCAGTATCAGCAAATGGTTGGTTATTGTAACACAGAGTTAAGAGTCCTAACTTAATTTGTGGCATCCGAAAGCTTATAGTAAAGTACCCCCTGAAGGACCCAGACAATGTTGCTGCAGCCACAAGAAAGAGACTGTTGGTGCATTGGTAGGGTCCCTGTTCAATTGGAGATGGAGACTGTCGATGGTAGCATGGTGGTGAACCTCTTTGTTTTTACCTCCCAGTGCAGTGATGGGGGGGGGGGGGTCTTCTCCCATGGAATCCTTCAACTGTGAGACTATCCTTTGCACATTTGGTTCCTTGCGTTTAAGTCACTGCGCATTTGATAGAGTAAAGAAATCCTGTACTCCTCCTCAGACACCCCTCAGTTCTCTTTAGGCTCCCTACATGCACCCCCGGGTTGCTGTAGGTATCACTAGGGACCTACATGTTGTTGGGGACTTTACCCTTCTGACTTTTGAGGAATTGTGTGAAAAATACGGATTAACAACTAGACACCATTTTGCATATTTATATGTCCTTCGTTTACTTAGTGTTCACGATATGCTGTTTTAGCAGGGTGCCATGCCCTGCCCTATTTTTAAAGGGCAAATTGCAGACTACTAGAACAGTCTGCTGCCTGTCCCCACGAGGAAACCCAGATGCCCGGCACTACCCTGGCAGTTAGTTTGGCAGGGCCTGGCCCTCCCCAATGATGATGTTAGCAAGTCTGCCCTGCCCCCTTTGGTGATGTCACAGCCTGGGCCCGCCCCCTTTTATGCCCCCACCCTGCCCAGTTCCTAGAAGGAACACTATTACTAATTCCCACAATAGGTCACATAAGGAAGGAACTGTGCCCTATTAAGTGTCTGCACTTACGACCCTGGTCATAAAGGTGCTATTTATTTATTGCACTGAATAGTAGTGACGTCCCCCTCTGAGTTCAGAGCAAGCATGAGGGACAGAATCTGGATGATTAAATTGGGGACCCCCCCCTTAGCATTCTGTGGCTATGATCACGCGCCCATGCGGTTTGTATTCTTTGTATGGCAGCTTTTACGATGTTCCGAGATCCTACATTGATTATGCTGTTTGCTGCATGCAGTGCAGATTTATTGAATGCAGTGTTGTGTATTTCACTGCAGAATGACCTGCTATAATCCGGCAATGAGTAAAATGCTAATACAGACACGGGGGTTGACTACTTTATATGGACACTCGATAATAGTCAAGGTGGCCATACACTTGTGCAATTGAACAATTTTTATCCGCTTCGACAGCTCAGTATGAGAAATCAAGTGAAAGTGTCAAATTGCATGTGTTTTGAGCTAGTGTGTACATTCAATATAGTTAACGATGACGGAGGTCTTCCAAACATGAAGCGACCTGCATGTTAAGCGGCAGATTTCGTTCAGCGTTTACAGACCATATCGGCCGCGTCCCCCATCGTCTAGTGTGTATGGGGCTTTATGCAAAGGCTTTAGAAGGAGATGGCTAGTTATAATGATCCTCACTTACTACAGAGTGGTTCTCACACAAACTATTGCTCCAGGGTTGGAATCACTACAGTATACCTCCCACCATCTGCAGGATGTAATGAGACCTGGCATACCAGTGCCCCAAAAGAGTGTGGGATCTCGCTGAACGACACACATTAGACATATTATATCACTTTCCACATAGAGCATATGTAATGAAGAACATCTCTCTGCTAATTAACTCTTTGTTTCTTTCCAGCGGCCATGCAGTGGGCAAGCTGCCAATGTGACTGCTCAGTACCCGGGAATTATAGAATCACATGAAGAATTTCACTTTGTGGAACGTCTCATACCACCTACTCAAGTCCCCAAACCACCAAAACATACACTAATAACTCCGTCTGGGTGGATTCCCCCTAAAGGTACTGTGCTTATTATTTCAGATGAGGTAGGGCCACCTTTAAGAGAGCTGGGCCCCTGATCTGGTGTAGCTTCCTTCAGGTTCTCATTAATTTAATAACTAGCCAACCATCAGATTACCTTCTGCTATGTTAGACAAACAGATAATGTGCGTATACAGAGCCCTCATGTTTTCACTTCAATCAATTTTCATGGGAGCTGCTTCATCTGAGGTTTCTTTGTAAAGTTATGGCTTCTCTATGGTATCCATGACCTCTTGCTGACAGTATTACATTGATCAGCCATAACATTAAACCCACCTGCCTAATATTGCGTGGAGCTTCCTTATGCCTCCAGAACAGCTCTGACCTGTTGAGGCATGGGCTCCACAAGTCCTCTGCCCCCCACAGGAAAAAAACAAAACTATTGGCCCACAGGATTCAGTATGAAATCCCGGCGGTCGGGATCCCGGCGTTCAAAATCCCGACTGCCGAAATCCCGACAAGGGGGGGGACGTTTGATCGCGCCCCCCCCCCTTGCTGGCTCGTCACGCAGCGGACCCGGTGCCTCGCTACGCTCAGTACGTTAATTTTATTCTCCCTCCAGGGGTGTCGTGGACACCCACGGAGGGAGAAACTGTCGGGATTTCGGCGGTCGGGATTCTGAACGCCGGGATTTAAACTGCATCCCGGGCCACATATAAAAAACAATAACACTGGTCCCCACAGGTAACAAATATAAAATACATTCACCTTTTAAATAAATCGAAGAGACCAGTAAATAACAGTTGAACTGGTGGTGGCTGTAAACTGGTTTGGGCATCTCTAGATCTGGGGGCACACTTGAAAAACACTGCATTCGCAGATTAAATCTTGAGTTGCAAGGTGGAGTATTCATGGCTTAAACTTGGTTTTTCCAGCACATCCCATACTGTAGATCAGTGGTTCCCAACCCTGGTCCTCAGTACCCCCAACTGTGCACATTTTCCAGGTCTCCACACAGAATCACAGGCAAAATAATTAGCTCCACCTGTGGATCTTTTAAAATGTGTCTGAATAATGAGGGCACTTCTCAAGTGACCTGGAAAACATGCAATGTTGGGGGTACTTGAGGACCAGGGTTGGGAACTACTGCTGTAGCTGCTCCATAGGATTGAGATTGGTGGAAGTTGGAGGCTAAGTTAACAACTTGAACTCTGTAATGTTCAAAGTCAAAGAAGAGAAGAAGAGTTTGTGCGGATGCACTCCTTATTGGACAATCATAGAAACAATATATAAATGGTTTTATTCCTTTTCAAATATAGTTAAGAAAGTGGGGGTTCCTTTTATCTTTATTGGGACTGGAATGGATAAGGATACCTCCACATGTAGCGAAATAAGAGGTTAAAAGATTTTTTTACATTAAACAACAAACAGTGTTCTAAGATAGAAAAAATGTGAGTAAAGATTTTTAAAAGTGTAGGTAGATACGAATGTTGGTGCTAGTATTCTGATATAAATTGGGGTATATTCCCATTGGGGTCCTTACATGTATTTATAATTCTGTACCAATAAAAATTATTACCACACGTGTTTGTTTGTTATTGCTTTATAGGGGCTATCCCATCAGATATACTCTGAATTTATCTCTTAAAGAAATCCTTTGAGGATCTCTACAGGGAATTTGACCCTAGAAACTGTATGGGAATACATGCTCTGGTGAAGATATCCCCAATTATATCGATTCTGTACCAGTGTATATAACACTATTCAGGGAAGTTATCCCTAATTACTTTGACTCTGGGCCAGTGGATATAACACTCTCTGGGGAACATACCCCTAAACTCTATAGATTCCGTACCAGTATATATACCTTGGGAATTTAACCCCATAGAATCACATAAAAGCACACTTTCTGGGGAGAATACCCCTAACTATATTCCGTGCTAGTGTATATAACACTCTCTGGGGAAGACACCCCTAAATTACGTCAACTTT
This sequence comes from Crinia signifera, assembly GCF_055691185.1. Classification (NCBI taxonomy): domain Eukaryota; kingdom Metazoa; phylum Chordata; class Amphibia; order Anura; family Myobatrachidae; genus Crinia; species Crinia signifera. Next base: position 76,241,945 of record NC_139227.1, read on the forward strand.
GTGCCAGTATATGTAATAGTCTTTGGGGAATATACCCCTAAATACCTAGAATCTGCACCAATATATAACACCACTTGGGGAAGTTCTCCTTAAATTGCATTAGCTCCTGACCAGTGGATGCAACACTCTTTTGTATTGGTGTATATACCTGGGGAATTCAACCCCATAAAATTACATAGGAGCACACTCTCTGGGGAAGATACCCCTAATTTTCTGTGCCAGTGTACGTAACACCCTCTGGGGAAGATACCCCTAATTATACTAACTATGTGCCAGTGTATATAACAATTCTTGGGGAATATACCCCTAAATGCATAGACTTTGCACAAATATATACACCTAACCCAAGTGGGGAATCTACCCCTAATTTATAAACAACTGTATTCTGGTGGGAATACTTGTGGGGAATTTACCCCTCTAATCAACGTCCTCTGTCAATACACAGTTGACATATGGGGAACTTATCCCTAAAATTCTACTAAACTACATCCAAGGATCCCCTATGGGTGGTATAATACAGGGATATACTTCAGATAATATCCGAGAAAAGCCCCTATAAAGCAATAACAAACAAACACGTGTGGTAATAATTTTTATTGGTACAGAATTATAAATACATGTAAGGACCCCAATGGGAATATACCCCAATTTATATCAGAATACTAGCACCAACATTCGTATCTACCTACACTTTTAAAAATCTTTACTCACATTTTTTCTATCTTAGAACACTGTTTGTTGTTTAATGTAAAAAAATCTTTTAACCTCTTATTTCGCTACATGTGGAGGTATCCTTATCCATTCCAGTCCCAATAAAGATAAAAGGAACCCCCACTTTCTTAACTATATTTGAAAAGGAATAAAACCATTTATATATTGTTTCTATGATTGTCCAATAAGGAGTGCATCCGCACAAACTCTTCTTCTCTTCTTTGACTTTGTATGTTAATGTTTGGGATAGCACCCCCACTGTTGTGAACCAACATACAGTGGTAGATTGCCCGCCAAACAGAGGGCACTAACTGTCTATTTTTTGTGTGCAGAACCCCCCCAAAACCCCTATCCACTCTGTAATGTTCCTCTGATCATTCTGTAACAATTTTAATAGTGTATATCCTGGTCAATGCTGTGTCAAAGTAACATCCACATGGATAGCAGAACCTACCAGGATATTTCCTAGAGCAGGACTGGCCAAACCGGTTCTTAAGATCTAGCAACAGTCCACGTTTTCCAAATCACCTAGCTGGTGCACAGCTGTAGTCATTACGAACTGTCACAATTTCAAACCCTCTGCATCCATTCCTACTATGGATGCACAGGTGGCCTGAAAAACTTGAACTGTTGATAGATCTTGAGGAAAGGTTTGGCCACTGCTGGCCTTAAGCATCACACTGCCTTGCCTTTTCCCCATAGTGCATTCTGGTTCCAAATCTTCCTCAGGTAAATATGGCATCAGGCCTCCACATAAGATAAAAAGTGATTTTATATGACCATCGTAGGTGCTTTTAGTGGTGGAGAGGGGACAGCAAGGGCACTACGAATGGCCTGCAGCAAGCTACAATGCATTGTGTTCTGAACCGTATTATAGCCAGAATTAACTTTTTTATTTTTATCAATTTTTGCCACAATATCTCTTCAGTAAGATACTACGGCCTAGCCGTCTCTCCCCAAGCTCCTCGGTGATCATTGAGTGCCCATAATCTTATCGCTGGTTCTCCAGGACCACTGCATACTGGGAGCATCCTAGATTGAGTTGCTTAGATCTATACTTACCCATTTTCCTGCTTCCAACACAAACATCAAGTGTGTTGACTTGCTGCATAATATAATGCACCCCTCCACAGGTGCCATTGTAACAATATAAATCTATTTTATTCACGTTATCTGCTAATGTTATGGCTGATCAATGCATATTGCCTGCTCTGTATCTACATTAGTTCAGGATTGCAGAGATATTTCCCAAATCTTTGTCAAGTTAAATATTGTGTTTTATTTCCCTCTCAGACACCATCCCGACAGATCTACCTTACATTGTGCGACGTTCTCGAATGCACAATGTCCCAGTGTACACAGATATAACTCATGGTAATCGACACATGACCATTATCCGCAAAATTGAAGGCGACATATGGGTGAGCGTGCATAGTGAACTACCTTGAACATACAGACTAGAGGCGTTTTTAAAATAATATTATTCAGAAAGGCCTTTCTGAGCGATTGTCTAGTGTGTAAGGGCCTAGGTGTTAATATGATAACTGGAATTTTTATTTTTTTGGTATCCTTTTTTTAGGCTCTGGAAGCTGAAGTACGAGACTTCCTGACCCAGCTAACAGGAAAGACACCAGCTACTCAAGTTAACGAGATCAACCGCACAATCAGGGTCAAGGGCTATTATGATAAGGAATTAAAAACATGGCTGGGTGACAAAGGCTTCTGAAATGGCTAGTAAGGGAACACCAGTCCTGTGGACAATGGATAACCTAAAGGCTGCAGTCATTACCAGTTACACATCACATTGACATACTGTCTATGCTAAGCAAACAGTAAAGGCATAGTATTTTTTTATTTTGAAACCTGAATCTTTATAAACTTCAATTAAAATGACATGTTCTAGAACATTGTTTATGGAGTTTCTTTTCCATGGATTTGTTTGGATTTTGCACTGGTCGCTATTGGGGTCTAGTGGTAGTGTGTACACTCCATCCCTTCAGGAGGAACCTATACAAGGCTGTAGCATATTTCTCAATGGGACAGTGTTGCTGGTAAAATACGCTTATTGAAATCTTCTGTCCAACAGACATAAATGACTCTATTTGGTTCTAGTGAAGCAACATTTTTCTCATTGTGCTATACTGATCCAGCTCCAATGGTGTCCGGTTATTTTAAATGCACCATTATAGGCCAGGTTTTAAGAATATCCATGCTTGAGCAAAAAAGGTTTAAATCAAAATGAGGTACTAAAGGCATCTCTGTCCTCAAGGCACCCTTGTCCAGGTTCTATGGATGTCTATAGCAGAGTTTTGGAAACATGGATTTCACTTGTAGGAACCAAAGGGGCAGATTGTAGCTGGCCAATGATTGTCTCCCATTAAGGGATGTGTATCGTTTGATCTGAGTGCATCAAATAAAATGCCCTCATCAGCCAGTAAAACAACTAAAGTCTCTTGGTTAATGATATGAAATGACTTCATGAACAGTTATTAAGAGTTATTGGTTTCAATTTTAGAAGGTTCTTCTTGCTTGATGGTAAACTATAGGGAGCTTGTTTGCACATCTGCACACCGAATAAATGTGATATTTTTAGGAGAGGCCCCAAATAATCTGATCAATAGAGGGGGTGCTGTTCCCAGCAGTCAAGTATACAATGATTTTTAGGACAAGAGAAAAAAGGGACTGCTGTGTGGGGAACGCACTAAAAAAATAAAGAGTCCTGCTGGACTGATCTCCCGCCCGTCCTCCGATACCAGGGCTACGTGTGGTCGCTGATGGAGAGACCAAATTCTTTACAACACCGCGGGAGGCTGCGGTATGGCTGGACAGACACCGACCACAACGTCATGCCCTGGCGCCTGAATGACTATACTCCCCCTACTTCAAGACTGATGAGTATATCTATATATAAGCTGGCGGACGCCACCTCTCGTTAACAGAGGCTTATGCAACTGTTTATATAGTAACGTACTTGCTTGTGTTTTTTGATTTTTCTATTGCTCATATAGTGCACAACTCATTCTGTAATGGAGGAACGCACTGGAAGGTGCTCCGTATCCGTGATACAGCGGCGCACTATATGAGTGCACTTTCGCAGCCCCGGGAGGCTGCGCATATATATATATGACCTAGGTGGGGAGCCGCTCTGGCTCTAGGTCATTAAATTCTTTGCCCCACTGTAAAGTTGTGTTTAGCACAATAGGTATACCCTAAGTATGCCTGTTTGAGTTACCCCCTTGGCCTGTGTTCTAGAGCCGGGGATAGATAGATAGTTAGTAGATAGGTGTCTATATGGTGACCTACCATTAGATACAGGGTTTCTTTATGGTATTTGCTGGGGCTCCAGGTGTGCCACAGTTGGGTTCTGGTATACGGGGTGGGGGGTTTGGGTTCAATTGTTCATTTTGGTGCACTTGCACCATGTGTTTTGTTTTCACGTCTTTATGTCTTTTTTGTTTTTTTTTCTATTTTTTTATTGAGCTATGACCGTGTGACCTTATCAATCTTCAGTGTCATTGTGCTCCCATGGGTGTGTAGAGTGAACTGGATTAGATGTGACAATGGGTACACTTAATTTTCTGACATGGAATGTGGGAGGTATTAACGACAAGGTAAAAAGATCCTTGGTTATTAGACAACTGAGGCAATACAACTCTGATGTCATTTGTCTCATGGAAACTCACCTAGTGGGTAGTAAGATCTTGTCACTAAAGAAACCGTGGGTTGGCTGGGCCTATCACTCTACATATACCTCTGCATCTAGGGGTGTCTCCGTTCTCATTAAAAAAACTATATCCTTCTCCCTAGACACCGTCCAGACAGACCCATGGGGAAGATTTGTGTTCATAAAATGTTCCATTCAATCTATCCCAACCCTTCTCATGGCAGTATATATTCCACCTCCATACTCCCCGTTTGTGTTAAAAAAGGTGGCAGAATTTATGGCATTGCACCCAGGGGTCCCCGCAGTGTGTCTGGGCGATTTTAACAACCTGATGGACCCTGCTTTGGACAGGATCTCCATGAAGAATCCCCAGGTGCGACCGAAAACAACCCCCTTTGCCAAGGTTGTAGCGGAAATGGGCCTGGTCGACGTTTGGAGATCCAGACACCCAACTGATAGGCAATATTCATGCTTCTCCCACTCCCACTCGACATTCTCGAGGATAGACTTAGCCCTTGCTACACTAGAAATCCTGCCCAGGGTCCGCTCCTCGAGATATGAGAGTAGAGGCATCTCGGACCACTCCCCCCTCTCACTGAATATGGACTTTGACTGTCAGAGGGGACAGGCGGTTTGGAAGCTTAACCCATACTGGCTCACAAATATGGGGGACGGCCTGGAGCTAGAGGCCGCATGGAGGGAATTTTTTGAACACAACTCAGAGGGGGTCCACACGGCAATATTATGGGACGCCTTTAAAGCATACCTCCGGGGAACGCTAATCCAAAGGATCTCTAGCTTAAAATCCTTCTTTAAAAAACGGGAGCTAGCTCTTGAAAATGATTGTATTGCAGCAGAACTGCGTTACTTACGTGATAGACTGGATTCCTCCAAGTCCTCTTGGCTGGAAGCCCAGAGGGAATGGAAAAACTGCTTGCTAGATAAGACACGATATAAATTGTTGTATACCTCCCATTCTGTATATGCATCTGGAGACAGACCGGGTAGTTTTATGGCTCAGATAGTAAAAGGTGAACGCAGGGCTTGTACAGTTACTGAACTACAGACTTCCCGGGGTGACACGAACCCCTGATATTGCAAGTGAATTTATGTCTTACTACCAGACACTGTATGAATCGAAGGCCAACTATGCCCTGGATGACCTACGCGCTTATCTACATGCCATCCCACTACCCTCACTGACCAGTGAACAACGAGATCTCCTAGACTCCCCCTTCTCTATTACAGAGATCACTGCGGCTATACAGGCTTCCCCTTGCGGCAAGGCCCCGGGCTCTGATGGAATCCCATCTGAGCTATATAAGAAGCACATCACCTTCTTTGCATCACACCTGCATTCTGTCTTCCAGCGAATATATGACACAGGGTCCCTCCCAGGCTCTATGTCTGAAGCAATAATAATTGTTATACCAAAACCTGACAAAAACCCTAAACACCCTGAATCATACCGCCCCATCTCGCTGCTTCCCACAGATGTTAAAATTCTCGCTAAGGTCCTGGCTACTAGATTGACACAGGTTATTACGCATATTATTCACCCCGACCAGACGGGCTTTATGCCCAACAAGTCCACGTCTGTCAACCTGCGACGTTTATTTACGCACATGCAGCTTCCTAGGGAGGACGCACCTGTGTCGGCCATAGCCTCACTAGATGCAGCAAAGGCCTTCGATTCTGTCGAGTGGGGATATCTCTGGGAGGTGCTAGACAGGTTCGGTTTTGGCCCCAGATTCACCAGGCTTATACAAACCTTGTACTCCACCCCGACAGCCAGAATTTCGGTTAATGGGTATGTGTCGGAGTCCTTCCCCCTCTACAGGGGCACGAGACAGGGCTGCCCCCTCTCCCCACATTTGTTTGCTATAGCCATTGAACCCTTAGCCTGTCTAATTAGAGACTGTACCTCAATTAAAGGACTGACGGTGGGATCTAGGGAGGATAGAATAGCGCTATACGCAGATGACATTCTCCTTTTCATCCAAGACTATTCAGTCTCCCTACCTATATTAATCGACATTATTAATGAATATGGTCAATTCTCTGGTTTACTAATAAACTGGTCCAAATCGTCAATCACCCCGCTGAGAGGACAGGCCACAGACATCTCAACCAGCCTAGCCCAGCTCCCTTGGACAGACAAATTTAAATACCTGGGCATCTGGGTTACCAATGCCCCAAGTACATATATACAACTAAACCTACTCCCACAAATCTCTTATCTCCGCTCCAAGATCCCAATATGGAGCAAACTCCCACTCACGATCACGGGAAGAGTTAACCTAATTAAAATGGTCTGCCAACCTAAATTATTATATGTCCTCCAACAGTCCCCAGTCTACATCCCTCAAAAGTACTTTACTCAAATTAACGGCCTCCTATCTTCAATTATATGGGCTAATAAACGACCAAGGATTAACATACAAACCTTAACCAGATCCAAAGACAACGGAGGTCTGGCGCTCCCTAATTTCCAACACTACTACTACGCAGCACAATTACTGTTCATTTGGGAATGGCTGAATGAGACGGTTGACGCCTCCCTGCACATGCAGATGGTAATGTCCGCTTCCCCCGATTTAACCCCCCTACAGGTACTCCTAAGCAAAAATGCAAAGGCAGCCAAAATCCCTATAATTAAACAGGCAGTAATTGTATGGCAGCTGGTGCATAAGCTAATGGGGGGCAGGGGGTGGGACCCTGACACTCCAATATTCAACCCCGGGGGTCTACCGGAACTCTCCTCTTTGCAAGTGCGGGAGACATGGAATACCTGGGGTGTTGGCACGTTGGGGCACTTGTATGCGAACAACACTTTGAAACCCTTCCAAGAATTACAAATGGAATTCCCTATCCCCAACTCACAATTTTACAGATATTTACAGATGCGACATGCTCTCAATACTCAATTTAAAACAGTTCCTCTGACTCTTTCTGACTCCCCGGTTAAAAAACTACTAAGCGGCAGACCACAGGGGCACTTAGTCTCCATCGCTTACTCGTCTATGCAACAAATTCACCACTCTGACCCGCTAACCCCCCTTAAACTAAAATGGGAGGCTGATTTGGGACCCCTCTCAGATGACACATGGTCCTGCGCACTTGAGGCCCCAAAGCGGTCTACTACTGCTATTAGATATCAGCAGATACAAATGTTTATATTACACAGAATATATATGACGCTGGTTCTGTTGTGCCGTATTGGGGGGGCTCCCTCATCGGCCTGCCCAAAGTGTGGCTCCCTGGACGGTTCTTTCATACACATGGTATGGACATGCCCTAAGATCACGCAATATTGGAACGATGTCATTGGGGCTATAGAATCCACAGGCATACCTAGAGTGGCTCTGACACCAGAGTCCTGCCTGCTAGCCGCTATAGATGAAGAGATGTTACCAGACCCAGACAGACGGTATGTAGTTAACTTATGCACTCTGGCCAAGGTATGCATAGCCAGATTGTGGATGGCTGGGGAGGTCCCGAGGTTGGGCGCCTGGGTGTCCTTAGTGAATGAGGTGATAAGCCACGAAAAATTTGTATACTTGGCCAGGAAGTCAGAGAAAAAATACTACGCCATATGGTCTAGGTGGTTGGACTCCACATACTCAGGGAAAGAAACGCCTGCCGACTAGATGATGCGGCTCTACCCTCGTGGCTGTAGGGACAACCTCAGCTCAAAATACTGACTAACTTGGGTGGTATGATATGCAGGGATAGGAACATACTGATGGACCCATGAGACACGACCTGTATGCCGATATGCCTCCCGCCCCTCGCACATCTTATCTGAGACCCATGATACCTACACTCTGGGAACTACACTTATAATACTAACCAAGATGCTGGACTGGGGACACGCGGTCAATTGTGCTACTTGTTAAAATAATAGAATTCACTGCGTTTTACTTTATTTTATTTTATAACTGAATCCTCCAATGTCACAATGTCATAATGGCATGTTATATGATGTCTGTTACATGATAGATGGGTGCCTCAGTGATCTTCGGAATGTCTTCTGGGATACTTGGGGCACCATATCCTCTGGAATGATGCTGTACATGTTTATTGATTTGTGCCAATTGTTCTCTTCCTTATTTTTTACTTTCTTCTCTCTCCCTTTCTTTTATTGCTATATTTTTTTTATTTTTTATTTTTATTTCTTTATTTCTTATTTGCTTTAAAATGTTAATGTTTAACCTGCAAAAAATTCAATAAAAAAACGTTTGAATTAAAAAAAAAATAAAGTCATAAAATGTAACTTTTATTTAGTGAATCATTAATATTCCCAGAATTTACTATACGGGAAATGGTTTTTGCAGTGAAAAATAGGGGTTAAAAAACTTTTTACATACAAACATACATTGTGTTTAAAGAAAGAAATAGTGTTTTAAAATCACATTTGAATCCAATTCAAAAGATGTTAGTTTAATTTCTGTCAGTGTCGTTGTGCAACATGTGATTTTCTCCCTCTGTGGGTAACCGTTTATAATGGTGTAACGGACCTGTTGTGTCAATAAACAGTTATAAGGTTTATATAATATCCAATAAAGATCTGAAATGTTTTGTGTTCTTTGGCAATATATTTTATTTATCCACCATTTGGTGCCACCTATTGGTGATTAATTATATTGCACTGATTTCATCAGATAGGGATCTTGTTGGAAATATCTTTATTTTTTACCATTTATTTATAAATGATCTTTTGGTGCCACCTACTGGTGGTTAATGGTAATGCACTGATTTTCAGTGTAATATACACAGTGGAGCTTTATTGTGACACATAGAAGATTTATCAAAGGGAGAGAAATAATGTTTATGAGAAGCAGAATAGTCAATGTATGTTTGTATGTAAAAAGTTTTTTAACCCCCATTTTTCGCTGCAAAAACCATTTCCCGTATAGTAAATTCTGGGAATATTAATGATTCAATAAATAAGTTACATTTTATGACTTTTTTTAGTGCGTTCCCTACACAGCAGTCCCTTTTTTCCTCTTGTCCTAAAAATCATTGATGGTAAACTAGTATTGTTGGTAATGATAGACTCTGGAAATATTGTTTTAAAAAGAAAATGTAAAGAAAAATATAACATACAAAAAAAGTAAAATACTACCGTCTAAAAATGAAACATTTGTCCATGTTTTTATTTCTAGTTGGAGTAAAGAACATTTAACAATAAGGGAATCAAATCGTTCAAATTAGCAGTACATCATATCAGAAGTTTTATTTATTAGCATATGTAAAACTATGTATAGAAAGCAAAATATTAAATGAAAATCAATATATACCAACTGCTGCTTAGATATGTGGATTGGGCGGATGAAGGCAACCACTCCAAATATGGTAGTCAGGTGGTGTTTAGATTTCCAATGCCCTTCACACATCATTATGGAATGCCATTGTCCTTTGTAGACTTCTCTGAGATGCAAAAACAAACAAACCTTATCGGCAAAGTCACTTAAATAAAGTAGCCTCTTCAGAGCAATCTGCAGAAAGGACCCCTATTCATGAACTATTGAAAACTAAAAAAAATCAATAAGGTGGAAAAAATCTGTTCTGGGCCCACATCGGAGGGATGTTATACGTTGAGAAGTTCTAAGAAAAGATAGAGAAGTATAACTGATTAGTGACAAATGTACAATTTGAGAACAAATCACCAGGTAACTGTTATACAGCATCATTTTTTCCTTTTCTCACCTGAGGCCATGATCCTTGGTTGAAGAAAAATGGTACACGGGGTCCTCCTAAAAGGGGTGCTGGTCTATAGGGAGCAGGTGGTCTTCCAAATGAAGGATGCGGAGGATTAAAGTATGTTGGCCTAATTGGTGCCATTAGTGGGGGAACTGGTAGCAATGTGGTTTTAATTCGTTTTCCTGCCACGGGTGTAAATACACTGGCTTGTGGCACAGAAGAATTTACAGGAGTTGAATTACTGGTGACTATTTTTGCACTATTGTCCTTCACAGATTGCGTGGTGGAGGCAACAGCATCACTTTCGTCCCTGTATAAAAAATATTACAATTTTTACATTACAGTATTTAATCTAGAAATGGTTGTAAGTTAAAAACATCAAAGTACTGTCAGAAAATTAAAAGCAAGGGAACCCAAGTTGTGTTCTCTAGGAGTGAGCAACATAGGAAAGGTACTGGGGAAATTGACTTCCATTGTACCAGTAGTAATTCCCAGATCCAGTACATTCAAACAGGCTTTATCTGCAGATGCAAACAACCCATAAAAAGGTGAAGAAAGAAAGATTGCAGGATTCTAAAATAAATGCAATTAGTTCTGCAACGGCTTAAAATGTCATCAGTGCTACAGAAACAAGGTACTTCCCATGATTACATAAAGCACACTGGCATCATTAAAACATAGGGACTAAGCATCATTTTGACTGGCTTTTAAACCAGATCATTCAACCTGTTTTCTACCATTAACCTGTGTGTAGTGATTCATCTCGGACACTTCCCTGTTGATGAAGGGGTCGATCTTATTATCGCCGTTCTGATGCCATTTTACGGGTATGGATCATTAGGTCACCACAATGTTGGTCGACATGCAGGAAAGTTGACATGGATTAGGTCGACATGGTGTTTTTCACCTTTTTTGTCCCAAATGTCAACATGGACACTGAAACGTAGCTTCGGGCACACTATTTTATTTCCCCACCACACCCTAATGGATAGTAGGGCATGAAATACTGCCTGTTGGCACATGATGGTTTAAAAAAATTGTGACAAACACCATGTCGACTATTTGACTGTAGATCTAATGACCAGGTCTGCCATAATGCTGGTGACCGAATGACCATATCCCGTTTTAACGGCACCTGAATTAAGCCTAACTCGCACACGTCGCAGGGCCGAATTCGCTTAAATGACTCTCACCCCTATGGAGGTGCAAGCACTTTTAAGCTAATTCAGCCGCCATAAAATGCACCCGGTGTCGTGATGATTTGCACTCGCAAGTCATCCGCAGGTAATAGGAACGACCCCTATGACAGTGGTACACATTCCAAATGAACTTCAGTGGCTTTATTTAGTTATTACCATTTTAAAAATAGTAATATGCAAATCAGGTACCTGTATAACAGTATAGCTCTAAATGAATTATTACGCAACAATAAAGAATAACTTAATACAATGAGGGGTATTCAATGCTGCAGCGAGCGGCCGGCGAGGGGGTTAAACAGCGAGGATTGCAGAAAACCAGCGATCCTCGCTGTTTAACCCCCGCGCCGGCCGCTCGCTCTATTCAACGTTCTCGGGAAATCCTCGACCGTCACAGGACGGCGAGAATTCCCCAAAACAGCGAGACCCGCGGCTGCTGCAGAAAACTCACAGTTTTTAGCCGCGAGTCTCGCTGCTTCTGGAGCCACATCCGCCAATTCTCCCTCGCTCAAAAAACGGAGCGAGGGGGAATTGGCGTATGCGGAAGGTGTGTTGAATGCGGTCAGGGTGAGTGGTGACAGCGAGCAGGAAGACCTGCTCGCTGTCACCACTCGCAAACAGCATTGAATACCTGCCATAGTGGAGTAGTTACAATGCTCACCCATTGCCCTCTTCGCTCTCCACATCGTCTGGTTTTGCCAAAGTTTGGTGTTTGCTGTAGGCACTGAGCCAACTACAGAGAACAAGAGAAATTCCATTTACATTAGGAAGCATAAAACTGCTAATAAGTTCAAATGAGAAAAATGTAGACGTTTATATTATATAAAGCAGTAACAGAATCTGTTCAATATACTGAAATATCTTCTTGTGATTTCATCATAGCAAAATGATGTTAATATGTGACAGTCACCTTTGACACAGAAAACACAGTGGGTACAGCTTCAGAGTAATTGCTAGAAAACTGAGAATAGACATCTTTAACTATTCAAAGTATTGGCCTCATTCTGCTTTTGGCTGTATTTGTTCTTTCCCAACCAATATTAAAACAAAATCTATGTCACTGTTTCACCTTTATTCATATACTACCACAGAAGCAGAACTTAAACATAGCTTTTGGGTGCAAACTGTAATTCACACATGAAGTGATTAATTACTTACGTAAACATACAGTATACTATACTTCGTAAAGAGGATCATCTACATCAGTTACGGCCAAACTCAGGCCCTCCAGCTGTTGTGAAACATCAAGTCCCATCATGCCTTGTCACAGTTTTGCTATTAGTGAATGCTAAAACTATGGCAAGGCATGCTGGAATGTGTAGTTTCACAACAGCTGGAGGGCCACCGTTTGGCCATCCCTGACCTACACAAACAGTAATATACAAATACTGTGCAAATGTTTGAGGCAGGTGTGGAAAAATGGTGCAAAGTAAGAATGCATTTAACAGTAGAACAGAGAAGTTTATTTTTTTGTGACTAAACAGAAGACAAATTGAAATCTAATCAATATTTGGCGTGACCCGCCTTTTTCAAAACTGCATCTATTCTTCTAGGTATACTTGGCACATGGTTTTGTAGGAACTTGGCAGGGAGGAGATTCCAAACATCTTGAAGAATTAGATCTTTTATGGATGTAGGCTTGCTCAAATCCTTCTGTGTCTTCATGTAAACCAGGCAGACTCAATGATGTTGAGATCAGGGCTCTGTGGGGGCCATATAAATCACTTCCAGGACTCCTTGTTGTTCTTTTAGCTGAAGACCTTCTTATTAATAGTGGCTGTATGTTTGGGATCCTTGCACCAAGATAGATTTGAGCCAATCGGGAGCCTCCCTGATGGTACTGCATAATGGATTAGTACATGCCTGTGTTTGTAAGCGTTGAGGGAACCATTAATCCTGGCCAAATCCACCACTCCATTTGCTGAAATGCAGCCCGAACTTGCAGGGAACCTTCATCATACTTGACTGCCTCCAGACAGTACATAGCACCTGCTGCCATTTTTTTTTAACCTCAGGTTTTTGTATATTGTTGAGTTGCTTGGCCTGGTTTCCACCTCTAATGTATGTTTTTTCTGCTGGAATTTTTCCATGAAGACCACTTCTGGCCCGAATTCTGGAAACAGTAGATGGGTATACTTTGTCGCACTGGTTTCTGCCTATTCTGAGCTGATGGCATAAATTTACCATCTTCCATTTTCAAAGGGAAGCATGATGTGTCTTATCTGATGCAGTTAGTTTCCTTGGCCAACTACTGTGTCTTTGGTTCTCAGTGTTACCAGTTTTTTTTTGTACTTCTTTAAAAGAGCTTGAAAACCACATCTTGAAACAACAATCTGCTATGAAATTTTTGCCTGGGAGAGACCTTGCTGATGCAGAATAACTACCTTGTGTCTGTCTTGCCACGGTGAATGACCAGTGACATGAAACAGTCTTCTACAACCTCACGCTTGTAGAAGTTTCACTTTTCCCCCTATTTTGAAGCTTCCTACACAGTGGTTTCAGTTAACCAAGTACACTCATCAACTGCAGGAAGGGACAGCGCAGGGTGGGCATCCAGCGTACCCTATAGAATAAGAGAATAAATTATTTATTGGTAAGTACCAAAATCCTGTTCTGTACGCTGGGAGTCTTAATGATAGTGACACTCCCAGAGCATCCCCCAAGGATGGGAGAGTGCCAAGAATCCTGCAAAACTTTGCAGCCAAACTGACTGGCAGATCCCACTAACGTACCAACACGATATCATTTTACAAAATTTTTCGGCAATAAGCGACACGACACAATCAGGGCAACCACGAAGAGGAAACCACTGAACATGTGAAAAGAACTTAAAACCAAAGTAGAAATTGGTGATGAGACTGCAGTATAAGTTTGACCGCTAAAAAAAACCTAACCAGAGACAGTCTAGCGGCCAGTTTTCCTAGCATATAGGCATTAAAAAGTTCAAAAGGGGAATCTCTCGCATAAATCCAGAGAGTGCGATATTAGTGAATCCGGAAGCGAACTTGAACCACAATAGGTTGGTTACTGTGAACAACTCAAACCCCTCGCCGTAGAATAAAAAAAGAACGAGTACTAAATTCTGCCCTTTGCTCATGAAATATAAGATGAACAACACTGTCATTATCTGTGTCTTCGCTTGTGGTAAAGCAGCTAGGATTCTGGTTGCGCCTTGGGACTTTTTTATTTTGTTGTTTGAAGAGGAATAACACGACAGAGCTTGCAGCTGCGACAGACCTTGGCCTATGCAATGCCAGGGCAAGCAACAAAGCTGTCTTTCAAGATAGTATTTAAGTTCAGCAGACTCCAGAAAATCAAATACCATATATACTCTAGTATAAGTCAACCCAAATATCAGCCGATGCACCTAATTTTACCACAAAAACTGGGAAAAACCATTGACTCGAGTAGAAGCCTAGGGTGGGAAATGCAGCAACTACTGATAAATTTCCCTGTATAATAACACCAGGACAGCAAAGGCTGCTGCCCCCCGCATACCACCAGGACAGCACAGGCTGCTGCCCCCGCATACCACCAGGACAGCACAGGCTGCTGCCCCCGCATACCACCAGGACAGCACAGGCTGCTGCCCCTGCATAACACCAGGACACCACAGGCTGCTCCCCCTGCATAACAGGAGGACACCACAGGCTGCTCCCCCTGCATAACAGGAGGACACCACAGGCTGCTCCCCCTGCATAACAGGAGGACACCACAGGCTGCACCCCCTGCATAACAGGAGGACACCACAGGCTGCTCCCGCTGCATAACAGGACGACACCACAGGCTACTACCCCTGTATGACAGGACTCCACAGGCTTAGCCATTTCTCCCCCTGTACAGACCTGAGGCAGGGCTGACCTCGAAGACACCACCCCCGCCGGCCAGACACCGAGGCTGCAGCACTAGGATGAATTAATGTGGACCTCAGAGGTCTGTGAACCTTCTTACAGGGAGGGTTGAGCCCCTGGATGCCTTACTTGTGAGTCACATTACACTCACACATACACAGGCAATGGCAGGGCAAGTACTGACAGAGGAATTATAACATAACAAATCTGAACCCAGTGAATTTGTATGTTGCCTACTAAGCACTGGGAAGAGACCCTGCGCTATAGCAGAATCTTAATTCCCACCACATATTCCCCCACTCTCTCAATGTTAAAGGGAGGGGGGGGGGGGCAGTGGCAGATGGCGGGTGTCGCTGCAGCGGATAAATAGCTACCTGAGGTGCCTTTTCTCCCCCTGCCTGTATAAAGCTGCCATTTGACCCAGGATCTCTGCTAAGCTATACCTGCCAAGCTTCTATCTTCAGCCATGCAGCCGGAGGCGGCGCACTGCTGCGAGCTCCACTGTGGGAAGCAAGACACCAAGGGACTGATGTCCCTGAAGCTGGCAACGTGGGCTCCAGACCCCAAAGGATGGGACCAGGTCCTCCTGGCAGGGCCCAACTGTTAGCCTGTTATAGAGCTTGGAAAAATGAAGTAAAAAAACTCTGGATCTCAAGACCGGCTCTCCCGGGCACATTTAACCAGTCTGTGGGGGAGGCATAGAGGGGAGGAGCCAGTTATACACTAAAAAATGTGAAGTGCCCGGCTCCTCTAATCCCCCATCTATACCCCATTGTTAAGAGGGTATACCCCAGCATATCCAATGGATAAATGAGGAAAAAAAAAAACATAGTTCAGCATTTTGGCCTCAACATGTTGAATGTTGACATTCTGAATATGTTGACCTATTATCCATGTCAACCTAAATGCACATTGACATGTTTTGTCAGAACGGGTCATCCAGATAGCCTACCCACCACTTCTTCAGGACTAATCTATTAAATGTGAATAAAAAAAAAAAGTTTGGTCTAAAAAACCACACAACAGTGAATTGGGAGCATACATGTCTGGCCGATCACTTTATGTATCAATTGTGACCCAAAACACTAGACGTCCGGACGGTCAGCTCTTTTATAGAAGTTAGCAAATAGCTATTTTGGAGATCAGGTTTATCCAGGATGGCCGTTCCTATATGGCCCAGCAGTAAGAAACTGGCTCTATGTTGTTTGCTATTGTGGATATTTGTATCGTGTGGCAAATGAAGCGGTTAAGCTACTTCCACTCGATCACCCTATTTTGGTGGCTGAATATCGTGGAAAATACATTTTTGCAACAAGTTGTTTACCCCTGGAAAATGAACATTGCAAAGATAAGCCATGTACAGCAGTTAGAGGATTTCATCCAGTCTAGATCTCCTGATCCTGGTTCAGATCTGCCCCCAGTTCGCAATTTGGATTCTAAAAACAAATTTAAGTTTCCTATTTCAAAAATTACAGGATTTTAACGGTTTCTAAAGCGTGTGAGGTAAAAGAATGTGGCATCTGTTTAGACCATATAAAAGCTACACAGATTGTTTATAAGTTATTGACTCCGTGTGTGGAAACAGACGGCCAATGTAAGGACTGGAATTTCAGGTTTGGACTTTTTTCTTGGATGAGTTACAGGATACAGAACAGGATAGGAAAGAGGACACATTACCTTTGGTCACTCATTTCATAGTCCTCTAGGAATTGGAGAAGCCTCTCTGACAGCTGCTTCTTGCCATCAATATGGAGGTTACTTTGCACGGCTTTCTCCACACAGAGTACAGCGTCATCAGTAGCATCTCTGGAAATCTCAATGTCTAGTAGGCATTGGTGAAGTCGAAGGTTATCCTGGACATGCAAATCAGGAAAGTCAGTCAATCTTTAGGCTGAGAATATGCCTATTTACATATATGTGTTCCGTGCTAGGTATACATACCGTCTGTAAGTTATTTTTTTTTTTTTTATTAATATTAAGTACAGTCGCAATAATGTTCAACAACACATCCACGCACACAAGTTATTTTTAATATGTACTTGGGCCTGGAATTGGGGGTATAGGGTTATAGTGTGAACTGGAGTTAGGAATCGGTCTTAAAATGTTAAGTTACAGACAGGAAATTAAGGGGGGTATTCAATGCCGGGTCCCACCAGTAGTGACCCTGGCCCGTTCTCAGCCCGCTTGCCTGTTATTCGCCAGGTGGGATTCATTGTCCCACCTGCCGAACAACGAAAAGGGGGCGTGTCTGCGGAAACGGCAGTGGATCATCAAGATACGGCCATGAACTCGGCAATCCACGGTCGTTTTTGGCAAAATGGGCCAGACTGCATTGAAGAGGCATCTCGGCAGAACGGAACCGACTAAAAGCAGTCAGGAAACACATGGGGGAAATAATGCCGGAGTATTGAATACCCCCCTAAAGCCTGAACTGTCAACTGCATTCAACTTAAGGAGCAAGAAAACTCCTTTTCCACTAACTTCCAAATCCCAGGTTTTGTGTGTGCACATTTTGGTCAGTGTAAATGCAAATTACCCAGGACTAACAAGTGACCAGGGGCATGTGGGAGGGTGCCAGGGTCTTCCATGGATTCAGAAAAAAGGAATTTACTAGGTAAGACAAAAATATTATTTTTCATTTCATGCCTTTGATTAAATGAGATAGGACACAAACTTTGTTTCATGTTCTGAAACCTTGTTTCACGCACAAATAAAATATATATTTGTGGGTATTTCATGTGTTTGTACAACATAAATGCAAGATACCTCAAGATACATCATTGAAATATCCAAAATTCTCTGGACCACAAGCATTTTGGATAACGTATTATTCCATGTTTTAGAATATTTTTATAAGGGATACTCAACCTGTAATATTTGTCAATACTACGTTACGTATGCGTCATATACACTTTAGAATAAATTGCTGTAAATTGTTTTTTAAAAGCCGCCAAAGCTTTGAAAGCTGGATTTAAAAGGGCGAAACTAATGAACACAAAATAAGCCCGATTTTGCATATAATTGTCCTTTTAAATCCAGTCTTCTCAGCAAATGCTTAGAAAGCTTTATCTTTATTAAATACTAGGTGATTCATCGCGCCCTATGGGCGCTCTTCACACCGGCGTAAGGGGCTGCGCCCCCTAAATTTGTGAACGTTTGTATTGTGTGAAATATGGTTAGAATTGTATGAAAGATGCCCTGTATTGCAGCTTGAGTTATAGGTGAAATGTGTTAAATAGAGAGCATATGATTTGGAAGGGGGTGTGTATTGTTTTGTTTAATTAAAAAGCGGTTACAGAGTAAGATGTACATTGATAGTGTGGAGGGTACAGTGACATTTGTGGGTGTGGCGGGGGTGTGCGTGCGCGTTGTTGAGGTGTGTGTGCGATAGTATAGTAGGGTGTTTTTGAGTCAGCGGCTCCCCACTGGCGGAGGTCACGACCAGGGGCGGATTGGGATGGAAAACCAGCCCGGGAAATTTCTGGAACCAGCCCTAATGGGGGCGGGGTCTGTTGAGGGGCGGAGTCTGATATGTGCAGTGGTGGAAGTGGAAATAATGAAGTGGGGCTATGTAAAAGTGAAGGGCGTAACTATGCACACGCCAAAGGCGCATGCACTCTGGAAAAGGGGGTGTAGCTACACAAAAGTGTAGTGTACAACCCGATATACCCCTTATAACACAAAAGTAGGATCCCTTAGAGCAGGCATGTCCAAACTGTGGCCCTCCAGCTGTTATGAAACTACACATCCCAGCATGCCTTGCCATGGTTTTAGCATTCCCTAACAGCAAAACTGTGGCAAGGAATGGTGGGACTTGTAGTTTCACAACAGCTGGAGCACCATAGTTTGGACATGCCTGCCTTAGACTATCTAGTACCGGGAGAGCACTCAGAGTGAGAGGGAGGTGCAGGGTGGGAGAAGGGCCTTAACTTTCTGTCTGGCGCAGCCCATTTTCTTTCCATTCCCTGGCTGCAATGGCCATGTGCAACAATGCCATAACTAGACATTCTGGTGCCTCGTGCCAGAAGGGGAATTGGAACCCCCTCCCCTCCACGCACACATACACAAATAGGCATAGTGCATGCCCTAGGTGCACAAAAAGTTAAGGTGCATGGCTTCATGGGAAGGGGCATGGCCACATAATAGTACCAATTCACATTACACCACATAGTAATATCCATAATTCACATTACACCACACAGCAGTGCCACTTATACACACTGCGTCAGGTAGACCGTAACACCCCTTAAACATTATGCCACACACTGTAATGTCCATTATACATGTTGTACACCGTAGTGCCCATTACAAATTATGCTGCAGACCATAATGCCCCTCACCGTAATGTCTATCACATTAAACCACACACCATAATGCATATTACACATTATGCCACATACCCTAATGTCCATTACACATTATTTTTTACACTGTAGTGCCCATTACACATTATGCTGCAGACCATAATGCCCCTTAAACATTATGCCACCCACTTTAATGCCCATCACATTATGCCACACACCATAATGCATATTATACATTATGTCACACACTGTAATGCTTATTACACATTATGCCACACAGCATAATGCCCATAAATAGAATTGTATCAGTCCATTGCCACAGTATTAGGCTAGGGGGAGGACAGACTGCATTCATAGGCGTGCCCAGTGCATTACATTAGGGTGTGCACTGCTGGAAAAATATTTCTGCCATTTTAAATATTGAATTATGATCACTTATATTTCCCCTAACCCCCTCGCTTTTTGGGTCAGTGTTCTGCCTGCCAGTGTTGAACATGTCCTTCTAAGAGGAAGGCTATATGCTATATAATCCTCTGCCTTCTCACCAATGACATGGCACAGGAGAGAGAGGGCACGTGTGTGCATAGCGTGATGTCATAGAGTCACATTGTGCGGTTACATTCAGGGGCTGGCTGGCAAACTTTAGCCTGGGGACATTCATACAACACTGGCCCATGAGTCTCAGCCCATCCTCAGGAGCCAGGAGGAGACTAAAGGTGGGTTAAAAGAAAGAGGCAGGATGCTGGGTTTTAAAATGTAAGGGAGCCGGGGACAGGAAGAAGTGTGAGCTGTACCTTAGGGCAGGTATGTCCAAACTATGGCCCTCCAGCTATTGTGAAACTACAATTCCCATCATGCCTTGCCACAGTTTTGCTATTAGGGAATGCTAAAACTATTGCAAGGCATGCTGGGATGTGTAGTTTCACAACAGCTGTAGGGCCATAGTTTGGACATAACTGCCTTAGGGAGAGTGAGGGGTGACTCCTAGGGCCGGGCTAGGTGTACCTGCAGTGCTGACAGATCCCCACTGACAGCAGGGAAGGCAGACAATGGAGAAGAGCAGCACAGAGGGCAGAGCCATGCGTGTGCGTTCATCATCGTGCAGGGGCTGGAATGGCTGACGGAGATGTGGGCACATCCAATGCTGTCTATAAGCCTGTCAGTGTTATTAAAATATCTGAGTAACATGCAATGTAATAGAGCAGCATTGATCATTAGCCAGTCCTATCGGCGATCACTGCAGGAGCCAGAAAATGAGTGTCCTGGACATTAAGCAACCCAGACACCCCCCCCCCCCCCCGCCCCCCGTGCGCACGCATATGGCTGCATTCGATATTCATTTTATTCACCTCGGCAGGCTTGTCCTCGGTCCCAGGGCCGGTGCTAGGGTGTTCGGCGCCAACCTGAAAACTATACATTTGCGCCTTTCCATACTTTACAAAGGGACAGTGCATGCCAGAGGCATGTGCTGAAAAATGCCTGTGGCGTAATTACAAATTGTCCGCAGTAGCAGCACTGCTTACACACACACGTTGCTCCCAGTAGCATCACCGTGTAGTGCCGCTTACACACAAAATGCCTGCAGTAGCAGCGCTGTTTAAACACAAAATGCCCCCAGTAGTAGCTCCACTTAGTAGAAGAATCAGAATCAACTTTATTGGCCATGTATGCTTGCGCACACTAGGAATTTTTGTGGATTTACAGTGCAGCATCAAGCAGGGATGAAGGGGGGGGGGGGGGGGGGGGGGGGGGCATTACATACATTACATTAAGACATTACATGTGGGGAACACATACCCGCCGAACTGCACAGTGCCTAGGCAGCCATCAGCGGCGCCACTGGTCACTGCAACAGCCAGGTAGGTAACAATACAAGCAGAGACAGTACAGTTATCACACAGGGAACATATTTGGCTGAGCTGCACAGCTCCTAGGCAGCCATCAGCGGCGCCATCTTGATCATGCTGCTCAAAGGCAGCAGTAATAATATTTGTATTTATGAACCACTTTTCTTCCAAAGCTGACACACCCTGCCAGCGTTGCTTACATGCATAAAGTGCCCATTAGTAGCGCCCCTTACACACATAGGCCCTAATTCAGATCTGATCGATCGCAGTACAAATTTGTTCTCAAAATGGGCAAAACCATGTGCACTGCAGGTGGGGCAGATGTAACATGTGCAGAGAGAGTTACATTTGGGTGGGGTGTTTTGAAACTGAAATCTAAATTGCAAAGTAAAAATAATGCAGCCAATATTTACCCTGCACAGAAACAAAATATCTCACACAAATCTAACTCTCTCTGCACCTGTTACATCTGCCCCACCTGCAGTGCACATGGTTTTGCCCATTTTGAGAACAAATTTGTACTGCAATCAGATCTGAATTAGGGCCAATGTGCCCACAGTAGCAGCGCTGCTTACATGCATAGTGCCCCCAGTAGAAGCACCAAGCAGCACCTCTTAAACACATAATACCCCCAGTAGCAGCATCAATTACAAGCATAACGTCCCCAGTAGGGATACGGTCATTGGGTCACCAGCCTGAGGGTCGACATGCAGGAAGGTCGACATGGGTTAGGTCGACAGGGTTATTAGGTCGACAGGGTCATTAGGCCGACATGGGTTAGGTCGACAGTCAAAAGGTCAACATGGGTTTTTCCACATTTTTTTTGAGCCGGCATGTGCCGACAGGTAGTATTTCATGCCCTACCGTCCACTAGGGCGTGGTGGGAGAATAAAGTAGCATGATGAGTGCAGCGAGGTATGCAAGGGGATGCGGTGCTACATTTCAGTGTCCATGTCGACTGTGCTGACATTCGGGACAAAAAAAATGTGAAAAACCCCATGACCTTTTGACTATTGACCTTCCCCATGTCGACCCAATGACCCTGTCGACCTAACCCATGTCCACCTAGGCTCATGTCGACCTAATGGTGTTGACCTAATGACTGTCGACCAACATTGTTGTGACCTAATGATCCATGCCCCCCCCCCCCCCAGTAGCAGCGCCACTTAAATGCATGATAATGCCCACTGTAGCAGCGGTTACATGCATAATGCCCGCAGTGCCACTTACACATATAATGCCCCCAGTAGTGCACCCCCTAGTAGAAGTGCTGCTTACATAGGTCTCCTGTAGAGATGCCACTTACATGCATAATGGGGATATTCTGGTTGATTCGCAAAGCTGCAAATTCGCAGCCTTGCAAATCCACCAAACCCCACCCGGCGAATGAACGCCCACTTGCCCCCCTTCACAATGCGGGTTTGCCCGCACAGGCTGTGCATGGATGTTTAGCATAAACATCCATTTGTATGCCGCGGGTAACCTCCCACATCTTTCGATGGTCACGACCATCGACAGACGTGGAAGGTACACGCATATAAAAGTGACTTTCAAGTCACTTACATATGCATGCACACTGGGTCGGATATGGGCGGGCAGCTGACATCCGGTGATGTCAGCTGCCAGCCTCCTGCACCCGCATCACCGCCTCATTACTATGACAACGCCCAGCATTCTCATGGGAACGCCCATGGAATGCTGGGAGTTCCCATATGGAAATGGAGCAGCCCGGCGCACCCCTGCCCTTCTCTGCCCCCCGCACGCCATTTATGGTGCGTTCACCCGGCGAACCGAAAGTTCGCCGTGGGAACATTTAGCATGTAAGCGGTCCTGCTACGGAGAACATTGGGGGTTATTCTTATTCCTTCGGTTCGACCAATGTTGCGCATCTGCGCAGGCGCGTTTCTGCGCATGTGCAGACGTAGGGTGCCTACGTCTGCACATGCGCAGATGCGCAACATTGGTCGGACCGAAGGAATAAGAATAACCCCCAATGTTCTCAGTATCAGGACCGCTTACATGCTGAATGTTCCCATTAGGCGCGATAGTAGTGCCCCTAACACGCATATTGGGGCAGATGTATCATAGCAGCGCTTATCGCGCCGCTATGATACTTCCTGCTTCGCCTCAATAGCGAGGTGAAGCAGGAAGGGACATCGACAAGATGTATTAACATCTTGTCTGCCGAAGCGGGGGAGCGTTAACTCCCCCCTCCGGCGATGTCCCTTTCTGGAGATAGCACATCAGTTAATACTGATGCGCTATCTCCTGTCCCCCGGCCGGCCGCACTGGGCATGCGCGGGATCTCGCTGTTCACGCGAGATCCCCAGCGCAGCCCACAGCTGACAGCAGGGACAGCGCTGTCCCTGCTGTTTAGATAGGGCTTCGCCAGCCTGATGCTGGCGAAGCCAAAGCAGGCTTCGTGCGGAACGGTCAGCGATGCTGACCGTTCATACATTCGGCCTGCTATCATTTTGATAGCAGCGCCGATATGGACAGGGGCGCATAGCGCCCCTGTCCTTTACCGCATCTCACCTGCTTCATACATGGGGGAGAAGCGGTATCAGTGCACATAACGTGCGCTGATACCCCTTCTCCCCCATAACGACCCTTCATACATCTGCCCCAATGCCTGCAATAGCAGTGCCATTTACATGCATAATGCCCCCCCACTAGCAGCCCCCACCCCACACACACAGACTGACATTACACACTATGATTGTCTCACCGCTTGCTTGGTTGTCACTCCACTTACTTAAGAGTGCTTGGCAGCCATTGTGACAAACACAGTGTAGCTCCGCCCCTTGGTGTCGCTTAGCCATGCCCATTCACCCGCGTAGCTCCGCCCCTTTTCGGGACACGGTGCCTGTTGCTTAATAGGACTTGTTCCCGAGGATTTTCAAGTTGCTGGCTCCACTGCCTGACGCCTCCCATTGCTTTGCATCCTTCACCCCTGTCCTTCTCTGCCGCTGCCCATGTCGTTCTGTTGATGATGATCCCCAGCCGCACGAACATTTTGCGCTGCCTGCTGGGGATCAGATTCTGTGACTGTAGCTCTGCCTCTGCTAAGCACCATGGGAGGAGCTGCGGCGGGCGCACATGCGCTGCAGCCCTCCAGCGGCCATTTTGCTTTCTGGCAAAATGCCACTCAGATCGTTTTGAGGTCCGCAGCAGCCCTGTAAGTGAGGGAGAGCGGCCGGTTCTGGTGGCTTATGGGCCGGCCCGCCGGGAAATGGCCCGGTTTCCCGGCTAGCCAATCCGCCTCTGGTCACGACACAGGAAAACAGGAGGCTGGGTAGTGATAGGGGTGTGTGGGCATAAGGGGGACTAAAGAGGACGGTGGGGGACACTGTGCAGCTTCTGCCAGTGGGTGAGGGAGTACAGGACGGTGCCCCTGAGTCAGTGTCTCCTCCTACTGGGTGGGAGTTAGGGTGCATGAGAGCAGGCGGCTGGGTGGTAAAGCACGATAGGGGAATGTGGGCAACACAGGGTGAGAGGGTCCCCACTGGCGGAAGTTACAGGGCAGGAGAACAGGAGTCAAGGTAGTGATAGAGGTGTGTGGGAATGAGGGGTAGTAAATTTGGCTGTTGCTGAGTAGGGATAGGCATTGGTGCAGATGCCATCGATGGTTGGCATTGATGGCGATTTTGCACCCTGCCATCGATAGTAGTAACATATTGCTTGGATAACCATTGATTGTTGTAGCCATCGATGGTCATCCATTATATCTGACTGAATAGGCCGTGGGTCAATCAGAACTTGGTGGCGGGACTTCCGGGTGTGGGGGGCGGAGCTATGCTCCGTGTCCCGGCACCTTAAAAAAATTTGAATCTTGATCGGTTCTCCTTTGCCATCGATGTAGGGAAACCATCTGGTCCTCCCACATCGATGGCAAAACCATTCAACATCGGCCATAAACCATCGATTATTTGAAATCATTGATGGTCGATGGGCATCCCTAGAACTGGAGGAGGGTGGGGGACAGTATGCAGCTCCCGGCAGTAGGTTAGTGGAGGGAGTGAGCGTGCATGAGAGCAAGAGGGGGTGTGCGGGAATCCGCGATTAGCGGAAGGGGGCGGGGGTCCGCAAATCGTGGGGGGGGGGCTTGAATCGCGGGAAGGGGGGTCCGTAAATTGCGGGAGGGGGGTTGTCGGGTCAGTGAATTGCGGGAGGGGGGGTTGTGGAGTTCTGTGAATCGCGCCGTGAAACCAGGGGGGGGGGGTGGCGCGGGGGTCCGTGAATCGCGGGAGGGGGGGTCCTGGGGGAGCTGCGAATCACAGGAGGGGGGGTGCTGTGAATTGCGTGAGGGGGGGTGTGAATCACGGGAGGGTGTGTCCGTGAATCGCGGGAGGGGGTATGCAAATTGCGGGAGGGAGCGGTGGAGGGGGAGTGAATTGCAGGGGGGTCCGCAAATCGCAAGAGGGGGCCCGCAAAACGCGGGAGGGGCCCGCAAAACGCGGGAGGGGCCCGCAAAACGCGGGAGGGGCCCGCAAAACGCGGGAGGGGCCCGCAAAACGCGGGAGGGGCCCGCAAAACGCGGGAGGGGCCCGCAAATCGCGCGGGGGTCCGCAAATCGCGCCGGGGGGGGGGGGGGGGGGGGGCGTCTGCCGAATTGTGGGAGGGGGGGCCCGAATTGTGGGAGGGGGGGTCGGGGTCGCGGGGGTCCCACGAATCGCGGGAGGGGGGGTCGCGGGGGGGTGGATGGTGGCTGTGGA
This sequence comes from Crinia signifera, assembly GCF_055691185.1. Taxonomy (NCBI): domain Eukaryota; kingdom Metazoa; phylum Chordata; class Amphibia; order Anura; family Myobatrachidae; genus Crinia; species Crinia signifera. The sequence continues at coordinate 76,267,939 of NC_139227.1, forward strand.
GTAATGGGCGGCGTGTAGTGTAGCCCTGGCTGGGCGGGGGGAGGTGATGTCAAGGGGGTGGAACGTTATACACATGAAAACATACACATAGAACACTGGTCTTTTCCCTAGGGGGGGCGGGTTTGTGTATGCCGCTGGGTCGGAACGTTAGCTACACAGGGGATGAGTGACAGATCTGGACTACAAATTCCTTTATATGTAGAAGCACCAAACATCAATATTTGCAAGGCTTCTATGGCTTCTCACCGGTTCCTTCTGCAGAGCTTCAGTGACTGCATCTCTTGCTTGCAATGGATCCTTCTTGAGTTTTAGCAGTAGCCGCGCAAGCTTGACAGTATAAAATGCCGCCAGCTCCTTGCCTGCACTTAACTGCACAGCTTCCCTCAGCAACCTTTCTGCCTCCTGTAGATTCCCATTTCGCCTTTCCAAATTCACACGTTTTAGACACACCATGGCCAAACCAGGCTTCATACTTTCTGCATTGCATAAGATAATACGGGCTGCTTCCACACGTCCTAAGAGGAAATAGTATATACAAGTCTTACACCATCTGCTCAGTCTCCAGATAGACAACATCCAAAGTCTGGCTAACAATTCCTCCAGCATTACATTACACATACCATGTTTCTCTTCAAACTCTGCCCAACGAAGATGTAGAGTGACTTTCCTTGGCAAATGAATCAGACAAGCTCTCTCATATATAGAACGAGCAGCTTCCACAGAATGGTTCTCCATATATCGGGCATACTGTAAAGACACATAATTCATTCATGTACACTCAGATCATATTTATTAACAATCTGATAATCCATGTATATTATTTCCCAAAAGATGAGGACATTAAAAAAAAAAACGCTCCATGGCCAGCTAAGCGGCAGTAAGTATTCACCCATCTTACGCGGTGACTTATATCATACAGAATGCTTTGCTACTTTGGGAATGATTCCATTCACACCACCCTTGTATTCTCTGCCTCATTATATTGTGTAACCGTGCTCGGCACAACATACGTGGGATTTTTATAATGACCTCATCTCCATACACACCACCTGTATTATACTGTATTGTGTAACAGTGCTCGGCACAACATACATGGGACTTTTACAATGACCTCATCTCCATTCACACCACCTTTGTATTCTCTGCGTCATTATACTGTATTGTGTAACAGTGCTCAGCACAACATACATGGGACTTTTACAATGACCTCATCTCCATCCACACCACCCTTGTATTCTCTGCCTCATTATACTGTCTAACAGTGCTCGGCACAACATACATGGGACTTCTATAATGACCTCGTCTCCATCCACACCACCTGTATTATACTGTATTGGGTAACAGTGCTCAGCACAACATACATGGGACTTTTACAATGACCTCATCTCCATCCACACCACCCTTGTATTCTCTGCCTCATTATACTGTCTAATCATGCTCGGCACAACATACGTGGGACTTCTATAATGACCTCGTCTCCATCCACACCACCTGTATTATACTGTATTGTGTAACAGTGCTCGGCACAACATACGTGGGACTTCTATAATGACCTCGTCTCCATCCACACCACCTGTATTATACTGTATTGTGTAACAGTGCTCAGCACAACATACATGGGACTTTTACAATGACCTCGTCTCCATCCACACCACCCTTGTATTCTCTGCCTCATTATACTGTCTAATCATGCTCGGCACAACATACGTGGGACTTCTATAATGACCTCGTCTCCATCCACACCACCTGTATTATACTGTATTGTGTAACAGTGCTCGGCACAACATACATGGGACTTTTACAATGACCTCATCTCCATCCACACCACCCTTGTATTCTCTGCCTCATTATACTGTCTAATCATGCTCGGCACAACATACGTGGGACTTCTATAATGACCTCGTCTCCATCCACACCACCTGTATTATACTGTATTGTGTAACAGTGCTCGGCACAACATACGTGGGACTTCTATAATGACCTCGTCTCCATCCACACCACCTGTATTATACTGTATTGTGTAACAGTGCTCAGCACAACATACATGGGACTTTTACAATGACCTCGTCTCCATCCACACCACCCTTGTATTCTCTGCCTCATTATACTGTCTAATCATGCTCGGCACAACATACGTGGGACTTCTATAATGACCTCGTCTCCATCCACACCACCTGTATTATACTGTATTGTGTAACAGTGCTCGGCACAACATACATGGGACTTTTACAATGACCTCATCTCCATTCACACCACCTTTGTATTCTCTGCCTCATTATACTGTATTGTGTAACAGTGCTCGGCACAGCATACGTGGGACCTTTACAATGACCTTGTCTCCATCCACACCACCCTTGTATTCTCTGCCTCATTATACTGTCTAATCATGCTCGGCACAACATACGTGGGACTTTTATAATGACCTCGTCTATATCCACACCATGCTTGTATTCTCTGCCTCATTATATTGTCTAACAGTGCTCGGCACAACATATGTGGGACTTTTACAATGACCTCATCTCCATTCACACCACCTGTATTATACTGTATTGTGTAACAGTGCTCGGCACAGCATACGTGGGATTTTTTTTATGACCTTGTCTCTATCCACACCACCCTTGTATTCCCTGCCATATTATATTGTCTAAGTGTCTGAGTTGGCACCGCTTACTGATTCAGCCTGTGTGTATATAATAATGCAGAGTACCCCTAATCATTTACTATCTTCCATTTTGGTTTTGAAGTTTTCTGGAAAACATAATTTACAAGAAAAAATACCTGCAATTACAATGAACAGAATGGGTCATCATGCCATAATTTATATCCAGCATGAAAGCCCTTGCCCTAACTGTTGTAATAAGGGGGGTAAATGTATGAAGAATGAAGTGCATGGTACTTCAGCTCCTAACTGTCCCTTTTTAAACCAAAGCAAAAGGAGGAGGAAAAAAAAAGACTCGTTTTGTTGGGGCACTCTTTAATTGACTGATTTATTGTAATGTAATAAGTATGATGTGGGATTATGTTAATATTGAAAATAAACTCCTAATCAAAAAAAATATATAAGCCCAGCCTGTTTCTTAACAGTAGGGAGCTGATTGGCCGGTGATAAAGTACCAGGCACTTTATCACTTCTCCTCCCTTATGACTGCTTCATACATCTACCCCAGTGTGAGGCTCACCGCCAGCCAGAAATCTTCGTACAGTGTGCAGGCCATCAGGCAGCGCTCATACAGTATCACTATCCGGTCATGTTGACCCTGAGAGATCTCAAAGTCCAGATATCTTCTCCAGTTCTTTAGCTGCTTCACGTTTATTGCTGAGGAAGTGAAATAAAGGTTTTTGATCTGTTTGAGGAAGAAATTGAGAAAATAAAGTAATATATAATTATAGGATACATGTATTTGAATGAATGAATGAATGAATGAATGAATGGCAACTTACCTCATTTTCAAATGAACAGCGTTTTTTACATTCAGCTTCATTTAAGAGATATAGTTGTTCCCTGCTTTTTATAATGTGTTCACGAAATTTTAAAATCTCAGAGTCCTTAAAAATGTAAAATATAACAAAAAGTTTTGTAAGAATTACTGTGGTCTACATAGTCATAGTAACAGTAACAGTTCATGTGGATAGTTTGGAATGCGGTCATTTAGTCTACAGCATTATGGTCGACACCATTAGGTCTACATGGGGAAAAGTTCGACATGGGTCTAGGTCAACATAGTTCTAGGTCGAAAGGTCGTTAGTTCGACCTTGGAGTTTTTCACTGTTTTTTGAGCCAACATGTGCCAACAGGCGGTATTTCATGCCCTACCATCCACTAGGGCGTGGTGGGAGAATAAAGTAGTGTGCCGAGAATAGCGAGGAATCGTGCCCGACGCATTGCGATGTGTCCATGTCGGCTGTGTTGACATTCAGGTAAAAAAAAACCTGTGAAAAACTCCATGTCGACCTTTTGACTGTCGACTTAGACAATGTCGAACTAATGACCTGTCAAACTGACGACCTGGACCCATGTCGACCATAATGCTGTTGACCAAATGATCCCAACCCGATAGTTTATGGAAGCAGGTCAAGTGTTGCTAAGGGTTCAAAATCCGCATCTCAGATGCGGTTGTGATGCCATAAAGTTGCCTACATTCAGATTGTGATGTTTAAAACATAACTTTTTAAAATGATATATTAAAATGATTATGTTTTTTTATTATTTATAATCAGATATTTATATAGTGCACACATATTACACAGAGCTTTACAAAGAATATTTGAACATTCACATCAGTCCCTTCCCCAGAGAGCTTACAATCTATGTATATTCCCTACCACATGTACATGCACACACATTAATTCAAGGGTTAATTTTGTTGGGAGACGAACTGATACAGTGCCTGAAACTTTATCAACGGCCAATCAGCACCTAACTGTCTCTTTTTAAACCCAGCCTGTTACTTAACAGTCAGGAGCTGAATGGCCGGTGATAAAGTACCAAGGCACTTTGGGCCTTATTCTAGTTCACTCTGACACTCTTATTTTGTTTCTGTGCAGGGTAAATACTGGCTGCTTTATTTTTACACTGCAATATAGATCTCACTTTGAAGTAAAACCCCACCCAAATCTAATTCTCTCTGCACAAATTACATCTGCCCCACCTGCAGTGAACTAGAATAAGGCTCTATATCACTTAAACTTAGTCCAATGACTCAAACTAGGAGGACTGCAAAAACGTCAATACAACTGACATGTCCCACGGAGCTGTAGGCGGTACAAAAGGAGGCTGTGCAGAACACCTTGTAAAAGTATCTGAACCTCCGGAATCAAAGACAACTTCCTAAGATGATGGAAAAGGCTGATATCTGTACCTTGATAGAGCCCAAATGCAGCACTATTATCGACTCCAGCCTGCAGAAACCGGAGGAACCGACCCAGTCAGAAAACAATGTCTCCAAGAACTGATGATAGGTGTCTAAACGTCACCGGCTTTCTAACCTGAATCATGGTAGGGATTACATTACCTGGAATACCCTTCCTGGCTAAGATCAGCCATTCAACTTTCAAGCTGACAAACTAAGCCGTCGTAAGTCCAGACAAACGAACGGCCCTTGCTGAAGAAGCTCCCTTCTCAGTGTAAGAGTATAAGGTTCATCCACCGACATGGCCAGAAGATCAGCGTACCAAGGCCCTTTGTGGACAGTCTGGGGCAATCAGAATTGCTTGCACCCTCTCCCTCCTGATCTTGCGGAGTACTTGGGACAGCAATAGAATTGTAGGGAATAAGTATACCAGCTGGTATGACCAAGACTTCGACATTGCTTCCACTGCCATGGCCTGAGGGTCCCTGGTCTTGGCACAGTAAAGCTGCAGCTTCTTGTTGAGCTGAGACGCCATCAGATCTATGTCCGGACAACCCCACCGGTCCGTGATCAGCTGGAACACCTGTGGGTGGAGACTCCACTGCCCCGGGTTTAGGTTGTGGCGACTGAGAAAGTCTGCCTCCCAGTTCTCCACGCCTGGAACGAAAATGGCCGATACGGCCCTTGCATGCTTTTCTGTCCAGAGGAGGATTGTGGAAACCTTCAGTATGCAGGCCCTGTTTTTTGTCCTTCCCTGACGACTGACATATGCTACAACCGTAGCGTTGTTGGCCTGCACCTGAATCACCTCATTTAGGAGCAGACAGATGGGAGGTCTGAATCAAAGCTTGTAAATCGCCCAAAGTTCCAGGGTGTTGATTGGAAGGAGAGACTCGTGGCTTGACCACCTGCCCTGAAACTGGACCCCTTGAGTTACAGCTCCCCAGCCTCTTTGGCTCGCATCCATCATTAACAGGACACAATTTTGGATCCCAAACTGTCGTCCCTCCAACAGGTGAGACCACTGAAGCCACCACGCTAGAGAAACTGTAGCCCGAGGGGATACCCGTATCGGTCAATGCACAGGAAGTCCAATTGAATACTCCTGGCGTGGAAATGCGCGTATTGGATGGCCTCGTAGGACACCACCAACTTTCCCAAAAGGGTAATACTGTCTGGTTTGGAGACAGTATCTCCCTGACCAATTCCTGAATGGCCGTCACATTGTCCAGCAGAAGGAAGACCCTCTGGGCCATGGTGTCCAGAATCATCCCCAGAATAAGAGGTCTCTGGGTAGGCAGCAGGTGAGACTTGAGAATTAAGAAGCCACCTGTGCTGGGACAACAGCTGAGTGGTCCAAGAAATGCGAGCTGACAGCTGTTCCCTGGACCCCACCTTTATGAGGAGATCGTCCAGGTAAGGGATGATGTTGATCCCCTGCAGCATCAGCATCATCGCCATTACCTTTGTGAACACTATTGGTGCTGTGGACAGCCCAAAAGGCAAGGCATGGAATTGGTAATGATCCTCCAGCAGGGCAAAGGGCAGGTATGCCTGATAGGGCAGCCAGATTGGGATGTGCAGGTACGCATCCCTGATATCCAGAGAGGCCAGAAACTCCTCCCATTTCCAGGCCGGAGATTACCACCCTTAATAATTACATTCTGAACTTGATTTGAGGTTCAGTATTGGGCGCACTGAGCCATCTGGCTTCAGTGTGACAAATAGGTTTGAGTAATAACCTAGACCACTATGGGGAGAAGGGACCGGGACAATGACCCTGGACCAACTGGTATAACGCCACTAGTAGTGTATCCCGAGTAACCTGGAAAACCGGTAGACAAAACTTGAAAAATCTGTGAGTCGGGCAAGTGCTGAACTCCAGTACGTAACCCTGGGAAACGACATTACATACCAAGGAATCCTGGCAGGAAAATAATGTTGGTCCAGGGTCATTGTCCCGGTCCCTTCTCCCCATAGTGGTCTAGGTTATTACTCAAACCTATTTGTCACACTGAAGCCAGATGGCTCAGTGCGCTCAATGCTGAACCTGGAGCTCCAGTGTGCATACTCTCCTGAGAGCACATTTTTCTAAACTGAGCTGTGGGAGGCGGCATAGAAGGGAGGAGCCAGCATACCCTGTTTGAAGTTTTATGTGCACAGGCTCCTTTTGACCCCATCTATACCCATAGTACTAAGTGAATCCCCAGTATCCCTTACGGATGATAGAGAACAGTTTAAAACACTGGGCATCCCTCTGATTGGCTGAGAGAGCTCAGCCAATCAGAGGGCTGCCCAGTGCTTTTAAAAAATGTTAAATTCTGCCGCTGCGCTGACCCCCGCCGCCCGCTAGCGCTCCTTTACAGCCCTACGCTACTCCACCGCCCTCTGTCCACCCTCTTCAAGCACACAATGTGTCATCGCAAGATGGCAGGTGACATCGGGTGCTGGAAGAGGTCACTTTTTACACCAGAAGATGCGATCGGATGCGATGGACATCGCACTTCGATGACATAAGTGTATGGGCAGCATAAAACTCACACTATTACAGTAAAGGGTTTGCTTTTCTACAAATAAAATGTCCCAAATGAATACTGATCGCAAGTGGCAATTTGAGCTTCTGATTGCTCTTCAAGTTTTAAAATAGTGTGTGTATGTTGGCTCTCATCAGATGAAGACCTAGGGCAGTGATGGCTAACCTTGACACTCCAGCTGTTGTTAAACTACACATCCGAGCATGCCTGCATCAGTTTTAGCATGGCCAAATAGTAAAATTGTAGCAGGGCATGCTGGAATGTGTAGTTCAACAACAGCTGGAGTGTCAAGGTTAGCCATCACTGGCCTAGGGTGACCATGTGCCTAAAAATTAAATTTTTAAATTTAAACAAAATACTTTTCAGAGTACAAAGGGGACTGTACATACTGGGGTATAAAGATGCTTGAACAATTTGGGCCTGAGCTTACAGCTATGAAAAAAATAATAAAAAAGGAACCTTGGTAAAACCATGTTGCAAAGATAATGGGTGTGTCTAACCATAATTCTTATTTACAACATAAAAACAAAGCTGTTCACTATGGACCGATTCAGATGTGGACAGAGTGAGCATCGCTGCTGCTTACTTGGAAGCAACAGCAACGTTTAGATAGGTATTTGTGCTAAGAGGCATCTGGTATAAGTAGATGTCTCCTGCATTGTGGTCCAGTGCTACATCCGAAGACACAGCATTAATCACTTGTGTTAGCATGGGCTGGTTGAGCGACCTACGAGGTAACGTAGGCTTGCCAACGCAGCTCATCCAAATAGGCCAGGAATTATAAGTCAAAAGGAGGAGACACTGGCCATGGCAATCCCAGCGGCAGACTGTCAACTACTTGACGGTTGAATCCGCATTGCGTCGCACGACGTAGGACCCGTACTGCCCATTGACCAAACATAAATGACGTATTAATTTGACCCAAATCAGGCCCTATATGCAAAAGCAATGAGTATTTGCCCTGCATGCACAAAATAATAAATGCATTTTCCTTGGATGGCAACAAGTTTGCTCTTACCTTTGGATCAGGACCTACATATCTTCCCCCCCTTATAGGCTGCCAGGATTCATTAATTTTAGTACAAAGCCTCAATGATAGAACTAGAGAAGAAGGAGAAAACAAGTTCTCCAACAACAGGAGTAATGTGAACTATAGCAAGGAGATCCGAGAACAAAGAGGAAAAACAAGAGCAAGAAGGATAATTGGGCACTTAACTCAGAAAATCTAATGTGAATATAAAAGCTCCATGTTCACTTCCACCCATTTGGGGGGAGGGGGGGGGACATTGGAAACACCAGTTGTCCAAAGGCTGCCTTTAAGGAGGGTATACCGAGTCTGAACAATAGTACAATCTTCATAAAGGATGAGATAACTGAGACATACAAGATCAATCCCTAGATCCCCGAAACTCTACTGACTGCGGAAACGGGCAAATAAAAGATAGTAATCAAGGCTAGAAATTTCAATTGTGTGAGATTCCAAGGGTTCAAAAACAAAGTGCAGCTAGGCAGTGAGCACCAGACTGATCTTAAGTTCTTACAGGACATCTCCTGGATCTTCTGAACTAGAACCCTGCAACTTAAACCCTGTACCCACTCCTCTTGTGCGTGCCCAGGTGCCAGAGACTAATATCATCTAAGAATCCAATTCTTCTATACAATAGTAAAAGACACAGCCTGGTGCCTAATGGAACTGGAAACCCATGCAGTAACCAGATCTCACCAGTAGCGAAAAAGGTCTCTAAATATTTTATGAAATAAAAAGTACTTGCTAAACACGAATTGTTAAGCCACTTTAAAGATGATTCTACAGATATTTTTTAAAAATCATACGCACCGATAATGACTGTATAATGTCCTCTGGTGGACAGTCTTCATCAGCAACCTGATCATTTTCAATTTCAGCCTGAACATTTGAGTGGATCCATTCAAGTTCCTCCGAGCTCAAGATAGCAATAGGTGAATGAGAAGCTACAAACCGTTTAAATCTGTACGGTACAAGAGAGACATGTGCGTTACTATGCAAGCCATATATTATGTGATCTAGAAGAGGGCAGAGAGAAGGCGCTTCATGGTGCAATATAATTTTAAAAGATTTATTGGACAGATAACAAATCCAGGCAAGGCAAAATGAAGACTCGTACCACAAGTAAAAGCACTGTGGACTGAGTACCACACGATTTAAAACAATAGCCACAGGCTAAGCTGCTCACACATCTGCGCAGGAGCTGGATCCACCAGAAAAACCGCTATGCTGGCTTGCAGGGAGGTAGACAGGGGAAATCCACGGACCAAAGCAGCTGATGTGAGGAGAGAGGGAGCGTCGTAGGCCACGACTGTTTTTCTGGTGGATCCAGCTCCTGCGCAGATGTGTGAGCAGCTTAGCCTGTGGCTATTGTTTTAAATCGTGTGGTACTCAGTCCACAGTGCTTTTACTTGTGGTACGAGTCTTCATTTTGCCTTGCCTGGATTTGTTATCTGTCCAATAAATCTTTTAAAATTATATTGCACCATGAAGCGCCTTCTCTCTGCCCTCTTCTAGATTTGCCTGTCTCTGTGGATTCCAGAGTTCCCTCCTGAGAGTGAAGCAGCTGCAGGTCCATAAGTGACTTTGGTGCCCCCTCCCCTTGTTGCTATACAAGGGTATTGTACATTGGTGGACGTTATTTTGATCACACTTGGCGCATAGGTCCATGCCCTTTACAATATATTATGTGATGTTTATAAATTTGTGCAATATACAAAGTTGTATAGTATATTGTGTGTGTGGAAAAAGGAAAGCATAGCACAGAAAACAAGGTTATATTTAAGTCGGGGTGCTTACCTTATAAAATGATACCGATATTGGTCAGTGGGGATACAAAGTACACGGTCGAAAAGTTCTAGTGCCCTTTTCAGTTGACCCCTTTTTATCACCCATTCTATGTAAAGGTTCCACAGTCCATCCGAGCGGTATTCCATGCCGGAAGCCTCCACGGCATCTGTAATCACTCTGTAATATATACATATATAGCATTCTAATCTATTACTACGCAGATGAAAATCAAAACACAAGTACCCTCCTGATCCCAAAAATGTGTACAGTATGCACTGTGCTGTACCGGCCTCAATATAAAGCAGGGGCTGGATACCCAACATCACTTTATTTGAACATACATTGGAAACAAGAAAGGGAAATAAAAAATTTCTAATGAAGAATCACAAACTCCAATAAAAAAATGTACAATTTTAATTTTAAATGGCTTATTATTATTATTATTATTATTAATAATAATAAAAAGAAATTGCTAAGTTTTGGGACACTTTCATCTACTTCAACAACAAACATAATAGAAATCAAGAATTACATATTATGCTTACAACACTTATGTCAGGGGATTTTTTTTTGTTGAGTCCAAAATGCAATGTTACCTTCCAGGAGGCTGGCTACTTTAGTGAACAGACACTGAAATAATAGAGGTGAGCGGTGAAGTTGGTGTACCATTAAATCCATTTCACGGGTAGTTCCTTAGAAGAGCACAAGTAATAGGTCGTGGGCACCAAGAAGCTGGCTATAAAGCTTAAGCCCTGAACACACAGTGCAATTCATTTCCTATTCAATCCCATTTCGAACAGGATCGAATCGCACGGCAGTGTACACATTCGATCTGTACAGTCTATTTTTCTAGTCGATTTCGGTGCCACACATCAGGATTGAAAACCGCTAGATTTAAATTTAATTTTGACTACATAAGCAAAATCGAATAGAAAAGTATTCAAAATCAAACCATGTTTACGAGGCATTACTCCCACACACAGCACCAAGCAAACTTAACAAGGTAAATAAAAATAGACTACTAGTGTAGAGTATATTCAATCAGTGTCGAAACTGCCGTCTTGCCGAGAAGACGGCAGTTTTCGACATGAATACATCGGAAGGGGTTCCGATCTATTCAATCTTATTTTTTTTATTCGACGTGCCGAAAAGCAGGTGTATTGACGGAAGAGCCACTAATTCATCTGCTTTTGACGGAAACACAGCCAAAACTGCTCAAAACCTTCTCAATCCGGCATAACAAGATGCCGGATTAAGGCTGGGAGGATGGCGCCGGATGAGCAGCAGCAGCTTACACAGCGCCGTCCTCCTGTCCGCCGCCGCCCGCACCCTCCCATACATACCCGCCGCCGAGCTGGGTGAGAGCAGCTCACCCGGCACCATCCAGGCTCCCTCTCCGATTCTCGTCGTCTCCCGCGCTCACCCGGTCCGAGCGCCGGCCGGGTGAGTGTCAATCATCGGACAAATCCGACATCTGGATTTGGCCGATGAATTGAATAATGAATGCCAGGTCCATTCCGGCAAAATGGATCCGGCATCAATTGAATATTGCCCATACGATAATTATATGTTCTATTGCTAGAGAGTGTACACAGGGAGATATATAATACATAGCAATGATGCCAGAACCATAATAGGAGAGGACTCTCCACCAGAAGTGCCCTTGATCTAAAGCTGAATGCCAGCAAGTCTACTGAATGATGACCAGAGTTGGCGAGGAATAGCCTGCTTTGCAAGTCAACCATATTATTCCTATACATTAAGGGGTATCCAATTAGCTGTGATGAAACATCAGGAGCAAATACAGACTTTTTCGTAATTTTTCCCCTTTTTTTTCATGCTATGAGAGTGTCTGTTCAAAAAACACATTTACTCCCTAAAACATACAGGATCAGTGAAACCAGTGTGTTTGTGTTTTCAGCCACTGCAGCTCCTTTTTAAGGGGTGCCTTTAGGGATCTGGTTTCTCCTGCCTGAGGGTGAGTGAAACAAAATCCCCATTTGAGCCGCTGCAGCTCCGTTTTCAGGGCTGCCTTTGGGGATCTGGTTTCTCCTGCCAGAGGGCGAGTGAAACAAAATCCCCAGATGAGCTGCCGCAAACACCGGTTTAATGGGGGTATAAGATAGCCCTGGGTGAAGCAATTACCAATGACTGTGGGTAATGGGATATCACCAATAAGAGTATCTAATTACCAAAAAGAATTTAGTCTTGATAAGCCAGCGTGAGCAAAAAAAGGGCTGTGGCCACTGAACACACACAAGTTTTACTGAACCTTTGTGTTTTCAGAGTAAAATGTCGTCGTCCCCACCCACCAAATTCAGCAATATATAAGTGTAGATTTTACTTAAATAAAAAAACCTATGCCTAAAGCTTTCTTTTTAGGGTTTTGGAAAAATACTGATAGAAAGAGACCTGCCCAAAAAGTACCAAAACAGGTTCAGTACAGGGGTGAGAAAAGGTATTAATCATTGGTTTAGACAGCTAGACGCACTGGAGTCACTGCATTTACATTAGTGACTTGGAGTGTTGCCAAAGGTTGATTGTAGACTAGAAAGTCGGAAACTAAAATAAATCCTTACGTGTACGTGTGTGTGTGTGTGTGTGTGTGTGTGTGTGTGTGTGTGTGTGTGTGTGTGTGTGTGTGTGTGTGTGTGTGTGTGTGTGTGTGTGTGTATGTATCTATATATATATATATATATATATATATATTAGCAGATGTATTCAATAAAAGTGATGTACACATTAGGATGCTTTCCGGAATGACTTTATTATGTTAATTTGGAGCATCATAAACTAGAATATAATTGAATACATAAAAAAAAAAAAAAAACACACTCCCACATCCAACTACACATTAAGACCAATTATGTACAGTATGATAGCGTAACAGAATGGAAGCAGCAACTCGTTCCATTCCATGCTCCTTAATCATACATTTACAGATATTAGATCCCATGCCTGTACTTGTAGCCAACATAAAAAAACATGGATATCAGACTTAATTTGGGGTCAACGTAACGAACTTAAAAAAAAAAAAAAGGAAGTACATTAATCTGTGAAACTACACTAAAAATGTATGGAAAGAGATACCACAAAATGTAATCATATAGAGTGCAATGACCTGGGACATGGTGATCATTACAAGACTATGAAATCATTATAGCATAATCAATATGGCAGCAATGTGAAATTAAATATTTAACAACCGTTAAATAAAAGTAACAGAAAAGTGACAAATACATGCAAGTGAAATATGGCTTAAAGGACGACTAATAATTATTGTATGCTAACACGACAAACACCACTTGCATGCAATGCTCAGAGGAAGGGCTTTTACAGGTTATTAGGGAACTAGGAAAGCCTTCTTTATTTATCTCACATAATTACATTTTATCATTTTGGGGCTCACTACAGGTATATCATTCATGATTAAAAATACAATTAAACAGGTTCAAAGTTAAAAGGATGAACAATTATTTAACTTATAAAATCAAGTGAAATGACGGCATTAACACATTATAACAAAGCGTTATATTATACATTATATATCACCATGTACAAAAACATTAAAACAATTGTCAACAACTGACTAAATACTAAGCTTTCAAATAAGGCATATACATTGCGATACAGCCACTGAAGAGTGAGCAAGGCCTCGAAAGCTGCTTATGGTGGTAGAACTTATGTAAGAAGGTGCAGGGATCACGATTGTCCTTCCCGCTTTTAGTCGCTCCTCGATGATAACCCAAGAACAACATTTATTCTCTGTTCTTTCCGTGTACACCTTCCTTCAGGTATGCGTCATTAGGTCGACCGTGAAAAGGTTGACCACTGTTTGTAGACATGCATTAGGTCGACATGGGAAAAGGTCCACATGAGTTTTTCACGTTTTTTGGGTGTCTATGTCAACATAAATCGATATGGTAACCCTATAAGTGTAATGCTGCGCTCGCCATGGTACCTCACTGTGCCCAGCACACCAATATATTCTCCCTCTATGCCCACTGGAATGGTAAAGTATGAACATGTCGGATTTAAAAAAAAAAAACAAAAAAAAAAAACATGTCAACCTTTTGACCACACCGACCTAATGCAGGTCGTCATTTTTTTCATGTGTTGACCTTTTGACTATCCACCTAATAAACGCATAACGTTTCTTCACTAAATACTGAACATAGGAACAGCGGCAGCCTATATATATTGTTTAGACCAGGCATGTCCAAAGTCTGGCCGGGGGCCAATTGCGGCCCATGCCATCATTTCAAGTGGCCCGCAGCCTCCAGCCAGAAATGGGCGGAGCATCAGATGCACGATGCACAGCACAGGACACTAAAGGTGGGGTCCCGGCGAGCGCGCCTTTACCTTGCTGTCTGCAGCAGTGAGGAGGTGCCGGCTGCCAGTTTTCTGGTGAGAGTACGTCCAACCCCTGATCATTCAGAGAAGGGGGGGGGGGGGGGGAGAGAGCTACAGGACAGAGTGGGGAACATACAATGAATGGGGGGCATACAGTGAAGTAGGGGCATGCTGGGGGACATACAGAGAAGGTTGGTCAGGCAGGGGAATATAATGTGAAGGGGGCAGAGCGGGGGACATACAGCAAATGGGGGCAGGCAGGGGGACAGACAGTGAATGGGGGCAGAGTGGGGGACATTCTGATTAATGATTCAAAGAATCAGCATTGGCTAGAATACATTATTGTCAGTATTACAACTAACATCTCAATGTTTCAAACACAGTTAACTATAAATGGTTACGTTTAAACAGTAAAAGTACACGTATTGCTGCTATACAGAAATGTGATGCACTCCATTTAACAGATTCATAAAAGTGCTAAGCCTATCAGAGGACCCTGGAAATATTGGGGTACGGGGGTGCAGTACAGAAACTTGGTCACTTTAAAATCTTCTTTAAAAAGTTCAAACTCCTCCTTAATATCCAACAATGGATGCTAAAACTTCAGTGTTTTTGTTATGTTTTAAAAACAAGACAGTACAGAGCAATATACAGAGAGGAGATAATAGTTTCCCTGACAGCAACACCCCCTGAGGTTGCTGCCACTCAGCCACAAAAAGACCATCCTTTGAGACATTTTGTTGAACTTGCTGGTCAGACTACGGTGACATTTACCATTTCAAAACAGATTAAATTTAAATTTTTCTGGAATGCAACCATGTACACCATTACTGAAGGAGACAACTATCTTATCTAGGAATTTCATGCAAGAGTCTTCAAACCACCAGTGACAACACACTCTGTTGATGGGCACTGAAAAACTGCAACTGCTGTGTAGGAAAAGGCTTCAAATTTGGTGAGAAACCACTAAACTGCTCCAAAGGATGTGGAAGGCCATTTCATGTAACAGGTCATACACCATGGCAACATTGAGCAAAGCAACAAGACAGAAGGTCCCCAGGCAAAGACTTCAAAGCAGACTGGGGTTTTAAAATGTGCTGTTCAAGAAGAAGCACAAAGAAACGGATGTTGATGACCGTAGAGGCAGTGGACGGCCAGGGAAACTTAGTGCATTAGATAAAAAGACACATCATGCTTACTTCCCTTCAAAAACTGAAAATGTAATGCTGCATCATCCGCTCAGAACTTGCAGAAACCAGTGGATCCCAAGTGCATTCATCTTCTGTTTGGGGAAGTCTGGCCAGAAGTGGTCTTCATGGAAAAATTGTGCACAAAAAGCCATACTGTTGATGTGGAAACAAGGCCAAGCGAATCAACTATGCATGAACACAAAGGATCTGGGGTGCAGAAAAATGGCAGCTGGTGTTCTGGACTGATGAATCAAAATGTGAAACATTTGGATGTAACAGACGGCAGTTTGTTCTAGAGAGCAGTACAAAAATGAGTGTATGCAGGTAACAGTGAAGCATGGCAGAGGTTCCTTCTAAGGCTGGGGGTTCATTTCAGCAAATGGAGTTTGGGATTTGGTCAGGATTAATGGTGTTTGAGACATATAGGCAGGTACTTATCCATCATGCAATACCATCAGGGAGGTGTCTAGCTCCAAATTTATTCTGCAGCAGGACAAAGAACAACAAGGAGTCCTGGAAGTGATGAAATGGCCATCACAGAGCGATCTCAACATTTTTTAATCTGACTGTGATTACATGAAGAAAAAAAAACGGTTTGAGCAAGCCTACATACACAGAAGATCTGTGGATATCTGGAACAACCTCACTGCTGAATTCCTTCAAAAACAGTATACAAACGGTGTTCATACCAAATATTGATTTGATTTAGATTTGTCTTCTGCTCATTCGCTTTGCTTTTGGTTAATTGAAAAAATGTAATAAAGGCGGCCAAGTGATAACAACAGCATATCCCTGGTAGGTAACTTGCCAATCATGCAGAAGGCTTGGACGCTGGACACCTACTGCCCAAGTCTCTGTTGTTCCTTGCTGACTGCCACAAAGAATAGAGTCTTGTTATCTGAAGGTCTCACTCCTGGCCTTCCAGAAGGCTAAAAAGGAGCCAAACCTAGAGCTATTTAGTGTGGAGGAACTTTCAAGGGAGTAAAGACCTCTTCCATTTGTGGCCAGGGAAATAATCATGTCTAGCTCAGAACTGAACAAGATCTCGAGAGCGCAGAGTACTTTTGAGCTCAATAAGAAACCCAGGAGTTCTTTTGAGCTCAACATCCATCTCCCAGACTCAATGCCAGAATATACGAAAGAACAGCATAAAATGTTTTTCAAATAAGGTGAAGGAAAGTCTCTAACTCAAACTGAATTTGGTCAAGAATCATGGATTCTCTGGTGCCTTGAATATTTAGAATCTGTATGATAAATCACAATAAAATCCTCTATTCCTTGCATCTGTTCATCATGTTAATGTTCTCTTGGTGGTATAAGGAAACCAAAGAGTCCAATACTGTAGCCAAATCAATTTCCTCCTAAAAACTAGAAAATGGAGAGTCTGATCCTAGCCCAGACTAAAAAACCACCGGAAAGGCCTTGATTGGAGAGGTCATGGGGAAGCACATCATTCCTTGAGGAACTTGCAATGAGCCATGTAAGCTAATAAATAGCTGTCTGTGCTATTTTATTGGGGTAATCCATAAACCATGTAGTATTCTGTATCACATGCCAGTACCCTCTCTAGACTGAGCAATTTGGATTAGCAACTGTAACATGGAAAGTTCTTGTCCTTCCTATAGGTAGGACCATGCATATACTTCCTTCAAGAAAAAGTAGATAAGGGAAGAAAGAGTACAATTCATTCTGGATATGGAAACTGCATGACAGCAAGAAAAGGAAAAAAAACATTGGCCAAACCATTAGCCAAAACCAAGACAGAGGGCCAAAGTGAAAGAGCCCTCTGTCTTTTTGTGTGATTGCCTGTGTGGAAGGACAAAGAATAGCTCCTCTGGGTCAGGACGAATGGGATGACTAACCTGTATGAAAGGCCTCGCATAACCTGGAGTGTGGCTGCCATGACTAACAGCACCAGTCTGATGCAGTACCTCTGTTCCTATGCCTCCAGCGAAGGCCTTCATGAAATATAACTTGCTGATCCCAGAGAGTAGAAATCTGCAAGCCACACCTACAGTGCATTCAGAAAGTATTCACAGCACTTCACTTTTTCAAAATTTTGTTATGTAAAAATTGAATACATTCCTTTATTTCCCATCAAACTTCTACACACAATACATTATGACATTGTGAAAAAGGTTTTATGGAGATTTTTTCAAATTTATTAAACATAAAAAAATCTCAGAAATCTCAAGTACAGAAGTATTCACAGCCTTTGCACAATACTTTGATGCACTTTTGGCAGCAATTACAGCCTCAAGTCTTTTTGAATATGCCACAAGCTTGGCACACCTATCTCTGGCCAGTTTTGCACTTTGCAGCACCTCTCGAGCTCCATCAGTTTGGATGGGAAGTGTCAGTACACAGCTATTTTCAGATCTCTGCAGAGATGTTCAATCGGATTCAAGTCTGGCTCTGGCTGGGCTACTCAAGGACATTCACAAAGCTGTCCTGAAGCCATTCCTTTGCTATTTTGGCTCTGTGCTTAGGGTCGTTGTCCTGCTGAAAGATTTACCACTGCCCCAGTCTGGGGTCAAGAGCGCTCTGGAGCAGGTTTTCATCCAGGATGTCTCAGTATATTGCCGCATTCATCTTTCCCTCTATAAATCAGTAAGTCTCCCAGTTTCTGCCACTGAAAAACATCCCCACAGCATGATGTATTCACCACCATGCTTCACTGTAAGGAAAGGCATTGGCCTGGTGGTGAACGGTGCATAATTTCCTCCAAACAGGACACCTGGCATTCACGCCAAAGAGCTCAATCTTTGTCTCATCAGACCAGAGAATTTTGTTTCTCATGGTCTGAGTGTCCTTTATGTGCATTTTGGCAAACTCCAGGCAGGCTGCCATGTGCTTTTTACTAAGGAGTGGCTTCCGTCTGGCCACTTTACCATACAGGCCTGATTAATGGATTGCTGCATAGATAGTTGTCCTTCTGGAAGGTTCTCCTCTCCACACAGAGGAATGCTGTAGCTCTTAAAGAGTGACCATCGGGTTATGGTCACCTCCTTGACTAGGATCCTTCTCCCCCGATCGCTCAGTTTAGACGGCCTGCCAGCTCTAGAATGAGTCCTGAAAGGGTAAATCTGTTTTAAGGTGCGCTGCTATTTGCCGCTGCTTCAAGGGTTGTCAATCCTCTTAACAATTTAGAAAAAAAGGTACGGGAGAACCAGTGCTGGCTAGGTCTTTCAAATTCAACTGAAATTATACATGTATGACGGTTTCCGTTAAATAAAATGTATTTATTAACACAATTGGTAAAACATTTAAAAATCAATTGATTTTTAAATATGTTTTACCAATTGTGCTAATAAATACATTTTATTTAACGGAAACCATCATATATGTATAATGTCAATTGAATTTTAAAAACATAGCCAGCGCTGGTTTTCCCGTCCCTTTTTTTCTAGAATGAGTCCTGGCGATTCCAAACTTCTTCCATTTACGGATGATGGAGCCCTCTGTGCTCATTTGAGACCTTCAAAAGCAGCAGATATTTTTCTGTATCATGGGATAGACAGGTTGGATACAAATGCGCAATCCCTACTGCTGAATAACAAATAATATATGACCACTCTCTGGTGAAGTAAAAAACTGGACAAACATACATAAAACATAGAACATAAAAGTCCTCTGGGGCCTGATTCAGCACCTGGTATCAGGGCAGATGGTGTCATAGGGCAGTATTCAATGAGAAAAGTTCTCCGTGTTTTGTGGAGAATTTGTGCTTTGTTCGCCTTGGATGGAGCATTTTGCTCTCCAAAAGCGAGCAACCCTATTCAATGTGCCATTTTCTCCATCGGAGAACAGAGAATAATGGATGGTTCTCCATCTGTTACTCTCCGCCACTCTCCGCGTGTTGTCAATGGGATTTTGCATGGAGATTCTCCGTCTCTCTCCGTCACTCTCCATGAGTGTATTCAATGTGAAATGTTCTCCGTCTTTCTAAGTGACTTTCTCCGTGTCTCTCCGTGTAGCAATTCTCCATCTTTTGATGGAGAGCTGGAATGTGAACTTTTAAACTAAAAGGTTTTTTTAAGAAATTTTGTTGTCAAAAAATCAGTTTTTTTTTTTCTGTGAAGGGGCATGTTATTTTTATTCATGTGCTTATAGCACATGAATATATATTTAATTTTAAAAAAAATATTTTTTTAAATTTTTTTTTTTTTTTTTTTTTTACACAGTGCAGCCAGCAGGGGGCCGGAGCGCTCGAGACGCTCATTAGATATTCATATATTCACTGCACCCGAACGTAACTATGCACGAACGGTGCAGTGAATACTGGGTCCCCCGCTGGCTATAGGGGGGTGCAGCCTGGGTCCTGGAGAGCCCCCCTCCCCTCCACAGTCCTCTGGAGCAGCCAGGGAGACTTTAATCTCTCTGGCTGCTTCCGGCTCCCTGAAAGCTCCCTGCTCCCTGCAGGGGTTAAGACTCTCCGCGAGTGGCGGAGAGCATCAGCCACATTGAATAGAGGGAGCAGGAGTGGCAGAGAGCCCTCCGGGACACAGAGAGTGCATGGAGAGCGAAATAAAACGCTCTCCATGCACGGAGAACTTTTTCATTGAATACTGCCCATAGACAGTCCAGAGTGTAGCTCAATTGAGTAAGAACAAAGTCCTGCAATCAGGGTAACTGGGTCCTGCAACCAGGATAACGGCTGTATGAAAGTTGATGAAAGGGTCTTGGAGGGTTGGAAGGGATTTACCTTGTATCCAGATACTCACTGACCACAAAAAAAAAAAAAAATCGAAAAAAGTCTGCCGACAGACTATACTCCCACTGTGATGCCTTGAAGACAGTCTGGAGTCCGATTCCTCTGTGTAACCTCAACGCGTTTCACCTGTGAACAGGCTTCGTCAGGAAGAAATTGCAGAGTGATGTGGTACCTTGGTAAATGCTTTTTTTTATCCCCATGCCGCCTCATCTGTTAATCAGGGCTTCTGCCCTTTCTCCCCGTCACTTCTGGGATTCTTGGCGTTCACTTCCGCCCTCATTGCGTGTCACTAGCTTGTAGTAACAGGTGCCATGTCCCGGGTTCTCTGCCCGTTTCGTACGTCACTTCCGCCGATTACTGGCGCTCAATAAACGTTTAAATTTAAATGGTAGGGCAGTAAGACACATATCCATTCATGCAGTTCTGGCAATAAACGCATTATGAAGCCTGTTATATGAAGGGCGGATATACCCATCCATCTAGGGGAAAGCTTTTACTGTAGCACCGGATGGCTGAGGTGTGCATCCCAAAATTGCACACCGTACACGGCAGCGGAAGTGACGTATGTAAAGGGCATAGGACCCGAGACTCGGCACCTGCCGCCATAGCGCACATTAAGGGCAGAAGTGAGCGCCAGTAATCGGCGGAAGTGACGTACGAAACAGGCAGAGAACCCGGGACATGGCACCTGCTACTACAAGCTAGTGACACGCAATGAGGGCGGAAGTGAACGCCAAGAATCCCGGAAGTGACGGGGAGAAAGGGCAGAAGCCCTGATTAACAGATGAGGCGGCATGGGGATAAAAGAGCATTTACCAAGGTACCACATCACTCTACAATTTCTTCCTGACGAAGCCTGTTCACAGGTGAAACGCGTTGAGGTTACACAGAGGAATCGGACTCCAGACTGTCTTTAAGGCATCACAGTGGGAGTATATTCTGCCGGCAGACGTTTTTCGATTTTTTTGTGGTCAGTGAGTATCTGGATACAAGGTAAATCCCTTCCAACCCTCCAAGACCCTTTCATCAACTTTCATACAGCCGTTATCCTGGTTGCAGGACCCAGTTACCCTGATTGCAGGACTTTGTTCTTACTCAATTGAGCTACACTCTGGACTGTCTATCACACCATCTGCCCTGATACCAGGTGCTGAATCAGGCCCCAGAGGACTTTTATGTTCTATGTTTTATGTATGTTTGTCCAGTTTAAGTATACCGGTATTAGGAGACACACTCCCCTTCTCTTACTTTGTTTTAAGTATATTTTAGAAAATTGCCTTTAAACATTGTGTTTTTGTGCACAAGAAAATAAAACCTATTTTTACTTCACCAGAGAGTGGTCATATATCATTTGTTATTCAGCAGTAGGGATTGCGCATTTGTATCCAACCTGTCTATCCCATGATCCTTTTGCAAAGGTGTTATTGTAGTGCACCTTAAGATATTCTGCAGCAGCCCTTCTATATACTGCAGGTACAGCGCAGTCTTGTATTCTCTTTTTTTCTAGATAATTTTTCTGCACCCTTCCCCAGATTGGTGGCTCAAGACAATTCTGTCTCAGAGTCTACAGACAATTCCTTTGACTTCATGCTTGGTTTGTGCACTGTCAAGTGCATGTCATACAGACAGGTGTGTACCTTTCCAAATCATGTCCAGTCAACTGAATATACCACAGGTTGACTCCAATTAGGCTGTAGGAACATCTCAAGGATGATCAGTGGAAACAGGACACACCTGAGCTAAATTTTGAGCTTCATGGCAAAAGGCTGTGAATACTTATGTACATGTGATTTCTTCGTTTTTTTGGTACTTGTTTCCTAGCACGGCCACCACGATTTCTATCGTGGTGGTCGTGTCGGGTGCATACCAAAACGCACACGATGCGACCGACGCGATGTACCCGATTTCTCCATAGGCTTCAATGTTAAAATAATTTAAAATTGAAGCCTATGGAGAAATCGGGTCCATCGTGTCCATAGGCTTCAATGTTAAATTATTTTAACATTGAAGCCTATGGAGAAATCGGGTCCATCGTGTCCATAGGCTTCAATGTTAAAAAAATTTTAACATTGAAACTGAGTCCATTTAACATAGTAAAAAATGGTAAAAGGGCCAATATGGGCCATTTCTCATTGGGTATGGCCCCGTCATGTGTGTAAAAAAGAATGGCCCCCCATTGTGGCCGCCACCCACACGATTGACGCGAACCCGAAGCGTGGCGAGCGCAGCGGTGCGCGTCCTCCGACCTTTTCATTCCCCTACTATCCACGTCAGCGTGGAGTTGAGAATAGATTAGTGTGGCGAGCGCAGCGAGCCCCGCGAGGGGACGCTGATACCTTCACAGATCCCTGCGTCCCCTCGCGGGCTTCACAGGTATCAGCATCCGCTCGCCACGCTTCGGGCTCAGTGGCTCGCTGCGCTCGCCACACTAATCTATTCTCAACTTTACGCCGACGTGGATAGTAGGGGAATGAAAAGGTCGGAGGTCGCGCACCGCCGCCCCTCGCGGGCTCGGTGCGCTCGCCAAGCTTCGGGTTCGCGTTAATCGTGGGGGTGGCGGCCACAATGGGGGGCCATTATTTTTTACACACATGACGGGGCCATAGCCAATGAGAAATGGCCCTTATTCGGCCTTTTCCCATTTTTTACTATGTTAAATGGACTCAGTTTCAATGTTAAAATAATTTAACATTGAAGCCTATGGACAAATCGGGTCCATCGCATAGGCTTCAATGTTAAAATATTTTAACATTGAAGCCTATGGGGAAATCGTGGGCATCGCGTTGGTCGCGTCGTGTGCCTTCTTAAGGCACACGACCGACGCGATGTACCCGAGTACTGCTTTTTTCAAAGGAAATTGCGGGCATCGTGTGCCTTAAAGTAAAGGCACACAATGCCCGCGATTGTGGCCGTGATAAGAAACAAGTACCGGGTTTTTTTTTATACAATTTAAAAAAAATAAAACTTTCACATCGTCATTATGGTATATTTTGTGTAGAATTTTGAGGGGGGAAATGAATTTATTCCATTTCTGGAATAATGCTGTAACATAACAAAACGTGGAAGAAGTGAAACGCAGTTAATACTTTCCGGATGCACTGTACATTGCATGCTCAAAAGATATCCCATTCTGGAAGATGCCAGGCAACAGGAAAAATACCATCTCTCAGTGGCAGTGGGCACAAATTTAAAAAAGAATGATCGCAGCAGCATACAAGGTTTGGATGGGGTAGGGGCTTGGGCTTTATTGGGATGTTTAAAGTAGCCATGCTTTTGTACTGCACATCTGTATCACATTTTTTTCAAGTGTCCCAATGAATGTAAGAACACAACAATGCAGCCGAGTACACAAGTATACACCCTTCCAATGACCCTGCAAAAACAAGAACCCTGACAATCAGCTTACAATGTTAAAAACATTGTGGGTTAAAATTCACAAATACTATCTGCAAATATGATGTACGTGTCTTCTAAAATCTATAGAAAACTCCACTGGGATTAAATTATGGCAGAGGTAGAACTTCTAAAGCTCCATACACACGGAGAGATTGTTTGCACAGCGATACAATGCTCAGCGACCAAATTGCTTATTGTCCAGAGACATTCTGCTCCCTCGACCTTTGCAGGGCTACGTCGCGGGAGCGTGCTCCCGGCAAACGTCGCCCTGTGTTCACAGGGATATGGTCGCTCAGCGGCCATATTTCCGGCGATTGTGGCTGAAATCGCCCCGTGTGTACGGCGCTTAAGAGACATAAAACAATTGCAGCTATTTACAAAAATGCTAGAGAACGCCAAATAGAAAACCATGGCAACATTTATATAATTTATTATCAATAGCACATATATTAATGCATAGAAATGATCACAATATTAAAATATTTTATAGTAGTGGAATAGACTTTGGATGGCTGGTCACAGTGTCAGACTGGTGGAAGAGGTCTCCCACGGGAAAAAAAAAAAAATTCTTCCTGGCCTCTTAAAAGCACAAAAAAGAAATGCCTTCAACCTGTCAAAACAGAAACCAGACACATGCAACAAAAAAAAAACATAGTACCGTGACAGAATAGAGAAAATAAATGAATGTACAATAAAAAACAGCCCGAACCGGAATCATGAAATCGTTTCAATTTAATCATTGAAATAAGAAATTGGGTTACTGAACAACTAATTTGGATTATCCAAACGAAGGATCATGCACTGAATATAGCACAGGTTTATTGTACATACGGGGTAATACACATGCCTTACTTCCACCAACATATCCATACCAATGTATCACTCCCACCCAAACTCATATATATTCCACACAATATAGCAAATCATAAGTAAATAAATAAAATTATATACACAGAACATACCCCCCATTTTCGAATCACGCGATGGAACAAAGATATGTGTCTATCGTGGGCAATTGCATGCTTACCGATCTAATTTATCGACAGATGCCGGCACAGACATATTCAAGTTTTGTTTCATGAAGGATATGTAATTTATCCACAAGGCCACATTGAGCGGATTCGCCTTCACAGCACGACTATACACCTGAACAGAGCAAAATGTTAGTACACGTACAGAATGGCATTGGGAGTGGCGCTCTATAATCGTGTGGTAACTGCAGTGCTCTAACGGTGCGGGTAGAGGTATGTTTCAGTGACAGACCTTAAACAACATGGCAATGTATACTACTTTATATTTAATAAAACTATGTGTATTAGCCTTAATATGACCAGAAAAAGATTGTATTTAAGTTGTTTTTGTTTGCATATATAAAACGACTCTCCTATTATATACAATAATATGTTATTAAAAACCGTGTGTAAAAAAAACCCAACTACTCCCTCTATACAAAACTTAAATGACGTGTCAGTAAATAAAGAAAGTTCATATAATATTCTGTACACACATTTTGAAAATTATCCATAAACAATTCATACATGTTACCAATACGCAGTGATGGCATTTACACTGACAAAAAAAATAATTTTAAATAATTAAATTAAAAATAAAAAAGACAAAAAAATAACAAAAACACAAAATAGAATTTGAGGATATTTCCTCAAAGTAGTAAGTAAACAAAATAATTATAAACAAGAGAAAAAGCCTTTTGCCGTCCTACGGTGCAGGACATACAGTTACATGGAGGAAGAAACAGGGGGGTTATAGAAATATGGAGCCTATTCTCATTTTCCAACGCCCTGGCTCCTAGAGGTAAAACATAACCAAGCGTTTGTGTCCCACCAAATAATGAAGAAAATAACTTTATGTGAAGACATAAATGTATTGCTTTGTTTTCTTTTGTGTTACTTCTGAAGGAATATATATAATTTACCCATATAATATCATTTACACATATAAGCAAGTGTTCAACATTTACATATCAAAGCATAGCTTGTTTTTAGACTATTATAGGTGTTATGTCCTCCATCTGGACTGCACTACAGATTATAAGAAAACTTGCCTGTTTCTCTCCAAGTGTTTTCTCCTCAGTCACCAACTTCATCACTCGTCGACAGGTACCAAATATCCATAAGCAAGCCTCCCCTACTTCTCAGAGAGGCAGCAGGGTCAATTCACGCATCGGTAAGGGTGCAGCATTTTCTTTACACGGGTAGAATGAAGATTCTTGCCACTTCATTTTGACTGTTCAGATGACGTCGCAACCTCTGAGAACTGCTAAGTAGGTTTCTTGGCAATTCTCAATACAAGAGTAAGTGTAACGTGTCTCTTGTACGGTCAGCCTGTGCCCCATTACATATTGCTAGTACACCGACAGCAGGGATGCAAATGAACACAGCAAAAAAAAACTTTATTTCACTGTATCTATTTTAGTTTGCATACGCGGTCTGATTTACTAATGGCCTTGTCTAACAGTGTGAGATCTGATGCTTTACTCTCGCTACAAATGCTCCATTACTGTAACTTCCACGTGATATGTTGTTTTTGTTTTTATTCTGTATATTAAAACAAAGGGACTGATGCAGAGTTGTACTTATGTGTCTTTTTGTGGGCAGGCGGGGCATCCTAACATGCAGAACAGCAAAGATACCTACAGTATATACACTTTCCAAGGGAAGGGTGTACTAATTGTAGGTGCCTGAAGTCAGGTGCAAATAAAAGCGAATGACGACAACGGTTGCTAGCATTAGATACCCACTTATACTGACCTATTATGGATTAACCTCTTTTCTGCATTACTCCTTCCTATATAACATGGTATTTGAGTACATGGTACTTGTTTCCTAGCACGGCGCCCGTCGGTCCCATCACATAACCATTAGTTAAGGTATGCGATGGGACCCGATGTGACCCGATATCAGTGTTTAAAGAGCTTACTGTACAATTTTTTTCATTGCGTCGCAATACAGCCACCCTGATGGGTGATTACTATGTTAAATGCCCCCATTGTTAACGACACCCCCACTATCAACGGCAACCCGAAGTGTGGTGAGCGCAGCGAGCCCGCGAATGGTGGCGGTACGCATCCTCCGACCTTTTCATATCCCCACTATCCACGTCGGGATGGAGTTGATTTTAGATCGGGAGTGCAGTTAGCCCCGCGAGGGGACGCGGAATACATGTGAAGTCATCCGCATCTGCTCGCCACGCTTCTGGTGCGGTGGCTCGCTGCGCTCGCCACACTATATAAAATCAACTCCACACCGACGTGGTTAGTGGGGGTATGAAAAGGTCGGAGGACGCGTACCGCCGCTCGCCACGCTTCGGGTTGGCGTTGATAGTGAGGGTGGCGTTAACAATGGGGGGGGGGGGGGGCATTTAACATAGTAATCACCCATCAGGGTGGCTGTACAATTAAAAATGGGTCGGATGGCATAAGATAAAAATCGTGGGCGCTGTGCTAGGAAACAAGTACCGAGTACATAATTCAAAGTATATTTTTCTTTCACATACACAGTAAGGAAAGGGACGTGGTACAGTCAAACTATAGTCATATTACAGACATCATAATGTCTGCAGGTAAATGGACTATAGGGTAATTCAATTAGTCATGGTAATTTCAACTAGCCCTAAAGGTTAGTTGGGGGTTCCACAAATAAATTTAACCCTGAACCAAAAGAGCCCAATTTTAACCCTCCCTTCCTCGCAGCCTGACCGTAACCATCCCTGCTAGTGCCGCCACCTAGCCTTCGTACCCTGCAGCATAAACTGAAATTGCAGGTTACACCACTCTGGGCCTAATCCAACTTGAGCTGTAATTTATCGAAATCAAATGCCGAAATGTAACCACTTAAGTGTCAAGTCTGTAAATCTTCCAGAACGTGGCTGCACTTCTGGTGCTTCTCACACCAGAAGATTTTGGGGTTATGTTGCTTTTCAATCCCCTGGGGACCGCCAGTGTGGACTGCAGCACATCTGGAATCAGCTTAAAGCATTACATACCCAGGCTTCTATTGGCCAGAGGGCGGGCTTAAAAACTAATATTTAATGCATAATATTTTAGGATGATTCCCAGGTGCCACAAGGTGGCCGGGAACCAGCGCTGATGCTGGGGGATCCCCGCTGGAGAATCCCCCGTGCACCTCTAATAATAATAATAATAAAAAAAAGGTACTTGTGTATTATCTGGGTGCCCGATTTTTTCATTGCATGCCACTACTTAGTGCATGCGATGGGACCCGATTTTCGGGCTTTTTAGACGTTCCTGTACAATTTAAAAATCAATCGCATCGCATGCCATTGTAATGCGATGGACCCGATGTGTACATTGTACCCAATGTTAAATGGCCCCCCAGACCTGATTTTTAATTGTATACCCACCATGATGGTTAATTATTAGGTAAAATGCCCCCCCATTGTTAACGCCACCCCACGATCAACATCAACCGGAAGCAGGGCGAGCGCAGCGGTAATCATCCTCCGACCTTTACATACCCCCACTATCCACGTCGGCGTGGAGTTGATTTTATATAGTGTGGCGAGCGCAGCGAGCCACCAATCCCCATGAGGGGACGCGGAATACATGTGATGTAATGCGTGTGCGCTCGCCATGCTTCGGGCTCGCCACACTATATAAAATCAACTCTACGCCGACGTGGATAGTGGGGGTATGAAAAGCGCTCGCCACGCTTCGGGTTGTCGTTGATCGTGGGGTGGCGTTAACAATGGGGGGGGGGGGGGGCATTTGACAGTTATTACCCATCAGGGTGGGTGTACAATCGTACAATCAAAAAATCGGGTCTGGGGGGGGCATTTTACATATGAATCAGACATCTGGGTGCCTGAACAATTAAAAATCGGGTCCAATCGCGTCGCATCGCATGCGATATGATCGCATGCGATGCGACCGATTTTTGGGTATACAATGCCGTAAGATGAAAAAAATCGGGCGCCCAGATAATACACAAGTACCAAAAAAAAACATTCTTGTGGTGTATGTGTCTTTTTTTTACCAATCCCACCACTGAATTTAAGGCATAAATAAGTGCACATAGTTTAACCTGTAGTCATCATACAGTATAGGCAGGACTGTATGCTTTGTTGGGAGCCAATTATTCTACCTCTGTCTCCTCCCACAATCCAAAAATATACTGGTAGGTTAATTGGCTGTAAATTCCCGGCAAAACGCTACAGAGTATGTATGCGCTATAATCATAGCTGGAATAATATGCAAGTATCACAACTATTATAGTTTCCAATTGATAAAGCCGCCTGGTGTGCGGCGAAACGTGTCTTTTAAGGATCCACAAGCTCCTGCCCTAACAAGTGGCTATCGAGGGGGAAACTACTTACCGTGCAGATTGCACAAAACTAAACTCCCAGCACAGAGACACTTGCAGCGGTGCACGCATACAACGGCAGGCGCTGCTAATTCGGCTTCCACATGCTATCAAGGAGCCTCCTGCCCGGTGCACTGCAGATCGTTCTCTCCATAACACCAAGCAGCCTCACCCGGTTACCTATCCGGCGGCTCATCGGGAAGAAGCTGCGAAAGTCAAGGAAGACAAGTGGACATCGCTCACCTAAACCTCAGTGTGCCAGCCGGCTTCTCCACTTAAGCTGCAATCCAACAAGCCTTGGACATCAAGCCACCCGCAAAAATAAGGGAGGCAGGAATCTGCACACGTAAGCGAGTCATCAATTATTAACTGACTTTTGCTTTT
Organism: Crinia signifera; assembly: GCF_055691185.1. Classification (NCBI taxonomy): domain Eukaryota; kingdom Metazoa; phylum Chordata; class Amphibia; order Anura; family Myobatrachidae; genus Crinia; species Crinia signifera. Next base: position 76,297,514 of record NC_139227.1, read on the forward strand.
GTGCCACATGCCCATTTACAAGAGACTTTTGGGACTTAAAACCACAGGTGTGGATCAATCCACAGAGTGGACAGCAACATTATAAAGTGGACCACTGGGTTTATACTATATTAAGGGTCTCAAATTGACCAATTGCCTAAATATATTACCAACATCAGATGGAAACTTGACACTAAATAATTTTATGTGTATACCTTTGATGTCCTTTTTTACAGTGCATAATAGTTTGTCTACCTGAGTAAATTCATTATTAATTTTATCCTTATATTTATTTTTATATATCTTTCTTTAAGGTTTATTTTTGTCATTCTTTATGTAATAAAGTTTTTTATATATTTGTATATTTTATTGATTCATTATCTATATCCCGAGCGCCTAGTGGTAATTTTTTCATGTATCACAACTATGAGGGTACTGGTACTATTATGATTGAGCGTAATGCCTGGTTTAGCACACCAATCGCTGCAATCAGTTTATTGTGTGGAATGTAACAAGAGTGCAGGTAGTCAGTACCAAGTCCTATTATGTGACATTTTGACTGCATAGGTAATATCTTACTTGCACAGGGCTCTTCCCCCTCTGTAGGCAACCTGTGGCAGTCACGCCCCTGTGGAATAACACATGCCAGCATGCCAAGCCAAAGATGTGATGTTAGGGCAGACTAAACCTGTGGCAGGGCATGCTGGCACAGATAGTTCTACAGAAGCTTTAGGGCCACAGGTTGCTAACCCTATTCTACACACATCTTGATATTAGCATTAGACACACAGTGGTCTTCCCTCAGTGGGACACTATCTTGTATTAGTGTCCTTTTTTTATTTATTTTATTATTATTCAGCGTTACTTCCTTGTTGCACTTCAGAGTTTGCGACACCGACAGGACTATGTAGCACAGTGTAGGGATGGCCAACCATCAAGGTTTTGCTACTGACATACATTGGCTACGGAAATCCGATGGAGGATGGCAGGCGAGGTGTGCGCATGTGCGAAGGTGAACCACCTGTTGTAGAACAGTCGGATGGACAACCACTGAGCAGTGTGTGGAAACGGTCATATATTTCTCAGTCCTTGGCGTAGGAAGATTATTGTAGGTTTGTTAGATCATTATTTTACCTTAACATTGTTTTTCTCAGACTGGACAAATTGGCAGTTATGTGCCACAGAGATGGCGCTTTCCCACCAAATCCTTTTTCAAAAACCTTGAACAATCATTTGGCTTGATAGTCGTTTTTTGTACAAAGACCCATGAGTGCCACCATTGATTTATATCTACCAGTCTTGGGCCTTATAAGGTAGAGAAAAATTCAATAATTGATACGTTTATGACAAGTAAAAATTCCTCCACTGGATTACAAGGGCTGGAAGAGCTAAAGCAGCTTTATAGTGAATGATTATCTTTTGTGGAACCTCCCTCATTGTATCCAACCATAAGCCTTCCCTCACATCATGGTGTTTACCAGTGTCGGTTTTTACCTATGGGCTGCAGCCCCCCAGGTAAAATGTGCCACTGTTCTCTGCCTAAGTGAACCCAGTGCAGTCTGTGAGACTGCACTGGGTTCACTGTGACTGGCAGAGACTTCCCTCCGGGATGCCTCTACATGGGCTGCTGATGAGCAGCCCTTAAAAACTGGGTTCCGCTAATGTGCAGTACGAGGACGATACTGTGCATGTGCCGGAAACGGGACCCGAAATAGGCCTCTGACGGCTGCTGCAAAATCAGCCCATAGAGGCTGATGCCCGGCGCATGTGCAATACCAAAAGAAGCTACTGCGCATGTGTTGACCCCGCGGCGGAGACAGAGATCCTGGGACCGTGATTGGTGGCAGCAGAGGGGGGGACCCGCATTGCGGCAGCCCCCTCCTCCACAGAGGTAAGAGCCGCTGCTGGTGTTGACTGAAGTTAAATCAAATGAAGGACTTTAGTTTTACGGAAGCAGATTTCCATCCCCCTTACAAAAGCTCTGTCTGTGGTATGTATTCTCACCTGCCAGTTGGAACAGTGAGGAATTCATTTTGTGCCCCAATAACTGTATGAAATTCCACAAACCCAAAATCAAATGTAGGGTCTATATTGTACAAGAGGGACATATTAGTAGTCATATGCTAGTAACATCCATAGACAGATTTGGCAGTTGCCAATGTAAATGAGGAAAGTAACAATTATCAGGCTGTGGCAGCCTGGGTAATGGTCACACGCACCTTTTCAGCTTCATCTTTACTCACAATCCCTTGCATTAACACTGCGTACTTCTTCCAGTAGATGTGAGACAGTGGGAATTGCGTGAGAAAAGCATCGTACACTTTCCTACAAGCTGCCGGGATTCTCTGTGGAACCAAGGAGAGAGAGATATAGATGGAAACATCTGAAGGAATTCCTTGCACATCCAACTAAACAAAAGAGGAAATTCAATACCAGCTGATAGTATTAAGGTGGACAACTAATATTGCCTTGTCCAAATAGAGGATTAAATTAATATTAGTGGTGTTGGGGTTACTGAATCGTAATGCCATGTTCGAAGCCAAACATTATGGAGGCGCAAAACACTGAGAATGGATTCCCACCTAGAGTGCCTACAATCAGACAGGTATACACATTCAGGAACATGTCTGCAGAGAAAAAGTGTGAGGTTCTAAAAAAAATGGATTATAAGACTGTGTTCCCAAGAACAAACTGGGATGAAGAGCAACAAAATGGACAGATAAACTGATTTCGGCACCAGAAGGCTATCGTGTGCCCCAACTGCTACTGTGCTGACGTACATAGACTGGCATAGCCATCATGGGAAATACAGGTCGAGTATCCCGTATCCGAATATCCGTTATCCAAATTATTCCGAAAACCAGACATTCCAGAAAGTGAATATTTTTTTTTTTTGCTAAAAACTCACTGGGGACATTTGTAACAGCATCACTGGGGACATGATATGTAACTGGCACTATATATGTGCAAGACAATGATTGCTTGGCATTCAAATTCAGTGCTGAGATAGTACACATTTTGTTTCACGTTTTGAAACCTTGTTTTTTGAACAAATAAAATATATTTGTGTGTATTTTATGTGGTAATAAAATATATTTGTGTGTATATTATGTGGTTATACAGCATAAATGCAAGATACTTCAAAATACATCATTGAAATATTAAAATATTCCGAAACACGGAATAATCCATTATCCAAAATTCTCCTGGTCCCGAGCATTTTGGATAAGGGATACTCAACCTGTATATTATTTTTCTGCACGGAGCTACTCTCATTTCACAGAAGAGGTCTGTTAGGTTCCCCTATTTCACCATCCTCCCTTATTTGGGAGAACCACTGCTGTGCTGATAGTATATTAGATTCTTCTAAAAAAAAAAAAAAAAAAGAGATGAGACCAATCGGTGCACCCTGGGGTTATTTATTATAATGTGAGTTCTATTGAAGATGGTATGTTGCCCATGGCAACCAATCATATTTAACTATCACCTTCTAGAACAGGGCTGGTCAACACCGGCCCTCCAGATGTTGATGAACTACACATCCCGGCATGCCTTGCATCAGTTTCAGCATGGCCACATAGCAAAACTAATGCAGAGCATCCTGGGATGTGTAGTTCACTAACATCTGGAGGGCCGTTGTTGCCCAGCCCTGTTCTAGAAGGTCCTAAATAAAGTAGAATCTGATTGTTTGCTATGGGCAACATTCCATCTTTAACCCCTTCAGTGGCACTCCAGAGAATTTTCCGGGTTATGCTCCAGTGGCAGACTGGCAAACCCAGAAAATTCTCGGTAGTGCCATTGCTTGCGCCGCTGAGCTCTGAGATCAGCGCTGCGCTCAGCTTCACCCCGCATGCTTCCCATGGCTGTGTGTGGCGTGATCTTGCTAACGTCACGCCACACACAGCCGGGGTCAGGGCCGTGCAGCGGCTGATGGAGTGCTCAGCCGCGCTGCCCGGCCCTGGAAAACACAGTGTGTGTGGAAACTATTTTTCAGATACATTTGTTAAAACAAATGGATTTAGCAAATTTTCCTGAATGACCATTGTCTGTTTTCCAGTGTTTGGGAGCAAATGTTCGATTCTCATATGCTCCCATACAGTACCAGATTTTTGTTCCCACCAGATTGGACAGAAAAATCTCTAGATGTGTACCCAGCTGAGTCAGACACCATGTTCAGATCCTCATCGTTATCGGATTACCAAGCTCAGCTCGCTAGTTATTGGGACACATATAGGGTTCAAGCCCCTCTGGGGGTGTGCACCAGCATCTACAAATTCATCACAATTTATTTTTACTTATTAGTTCCACCAACGCTCCCATTTTATCATAAAAGCCCATTTGATCACACAGAGCTGCTCAAACACAGCACAGTAACACATTATAAATTCCCTATTACCAGATATTTGTTCCCACCAGACAGATTGGACAGACAAATCTGTAGGTGTGTGCCCAGCTTCACAATATAGCCATATAACAGTACTGATAGACAGCTAAGCATATACATATATAGAAAAATATGAACACATGATCTCATAGAATCAGTCATGGACAAGCCCCGTTGGAAGACCCCTGGTTAACAATCAATAACCATACAGGAATACAAATCATTCGTTCACTCATGAAGTGAAACATTTATTGCGGGATATTGATCTTTTGCTTTTACTGAAATGGTACCAGCAAAGAATAATAAACTCATGGGATAGGATATCACAATGTTACTTTATTTAAAAAAACAAAACAAATAAACCTGACACAATTCTATAGAGAACTTTTGAGAATGGGGCTTTGCAAGCACAGCAAATGTCTGAAGGACAAATCGCTTGAAAATTGCTCATACGAGAATATGCAATTACCCCATAGGAAAATACTAAAAAAAAGAAAACTATATAATAACATTAATAAATAATAACCAACCCAGCGGCCAATTGTTTTTAATCTGAATATGTTCTTCACTATTACTACGCTTCTTGAATGTATATTTTAATTTTATGCGTGTAAAGGTGGCCATACATCTACAGATCGACTGTCAGATTGGGCTGGTTGGAACAAAAACCTGGTAATGTCTGAATGACAGTATTTGGCAGTTTTCCAGCAATTCAAAGCAAATGGTCAACTGTCATTTGCTCTCATCCATTACCAGGATTTTATTCCAACCAGCCAGATCTGACAACTGATCTGTAGATGTATGGCCAACTTTACGTAATAAAAAAAAATCTAAAATAATATGATTCACATTACTGGAATCTGAATAGAAACCAGAAACATTTTAGTAGAGCCAAGCATTTAGTAAGTTCCCAGAGTGGATCAATAGGTTTTTTTCTTTTTTTCCCTAGTAGAATATATGTATAATGGGTGTGTAGACTTGAGGGGGGGGGGTGGATGAAATCACCAAGAATATAGAACCATTACCATTTTACTGGAGATGTGCGCAGTACAAATTTTATTTTCCCATAAATATGCGCAAGCACAGTAAACTCACAGTGCTGAATAATTCACTCTATAAGGTATTGTGAGGAGGGGGAACTCGCACTGATATTGCACATGGACCACCATCACCTCATAAAATTACTCTCTGAGGCTGCTGCTGCTTCTGTGTATACAGTGACACATGAATGTGACAAATAAAATAACCAAATATATTATGGGTGCCAGAAGTTACATCGGTCAAGGTGGAGAACCCAACAGAGATTGGTTACCTTTCCTACTGCAAAAGTCACCAGCTTAGTCCACTCTGAGAAACTATTGTCCTTCTGTATGGCTTCTATCCAGTAGGCTGGCATATTAAGCACCTCCTCCGCGGGTGCATCCTCCTCGTCATCGCTGCCTGAGCAGTCCTCGGTGGTGTAAACTTCAGAAGACATGATGAAAGGAGGACCAGCAACAGTGGGCAGGCCTGCACATATTTTATAAAAAAAAACATTGTTACAATATCCTTATTGGGCATTGCAATAAAGCAAATTATCAAATATACTAATCTGGGATATATTTACGAACACATCTAAAGACAATAAATAGTAATATTGCCCATAGCATGGAAATACTTCTCTATTGCATTGTAAAAAAATAACAGACAAAATCTGACTAGTTGCTACGGGCAACACAATAATTTGTCTGTTTCATAAACTTTAGTAAATATACCCTCTATGAGTAAAATAGTACCCTATTACTTTACATAACCTACCCAAGGCCAGTAGAGTATCCCATCACATTACCCACCAAGATTATCCAGTCACATGACCTAGCCAGGGCTTGCCTAGTTTCCCATTACCTAGCTAGGATGCGCAGAGTATCCTATCACATTACCTAGCCAGGGCTTGCAGAATATCCCATCATATTGCATACACAGGGTCTGCAGAGGATCCCATCAAATTACCTGCACAGGGCCTGCAGAGTATCCCGTCACATTAGATTAATACCCAGGACTTGCAGAGTATCCGGTCACATTACTACCCAGGTCTTGCAGGGTATCCCCATCACCTTACCTTCCCAGAGCCTGCAATGTATCCTGTCACATTAAGGGGTTAATTTACTAAGATGGGAGATGGGATGTTGCTATTTGCAAACAATCAGATTCTATGATCTTCTAGAAGCCAGTGCAAAATAAATAAAAAGTAGATTCTGATTGGTTGCTATGGGCAACATCCTATCTTTAACAGAAATCCCATCTTAGTAAATAAACCCCTAAGTAGCCAGGGCATGCACAGTATTCCATCACATTTCCTAGCCAGGCATACAGAGTATCCCGTCATATAAATGATCTGCCCAGGGACTGCAAAGTATCACATCAAATTATCTACCAGCAGAGTATCCAGTCCCATTACAGTACCTACCCGGGGCCCGCATTATATACCGTAACATTAGCTACCCCGGGCTTACAGTGTACCCCATCACATGACATAACTTAATTTGAACGTTAAGTTAACGTTATGCAGGACATATCCCGTCACATTACCATTAGCAATTCTGAGTCTACAGATGATCCCTGTATCCCGTTATACTATACAGTATAGGCCTTTCCGATTTCTCACAATAATCCCTTATATAACACAGTGTGCCGGGCGCATATCCCCCTCCCTATACACATGCAATATTTACAGTTACTATTTTAAATGTCATTACTCATTAATGGTTTTAGCATCGGACCTCCAGAAACGTTCAACGGGAGCCTCGACGCCATCTTCCCTGCTTGACGTCACTAAGCAGCGCCGGTCACAGTCCTTTCCATTCTTCAGTTAGCGGCCAATCAGCATGAGCCAGCAGCCAGGGCAGCTAATGGCAACGTGACTAGCCCCTGTGTCTACGGCGGCCATTTTTGATTCAGGCAAGTTAATAGTTTATGCTTACATTACAAGAAAAGCCCATTATATTTCAATATTATTATTATTATTATTATTATTTAATTCATGGCTTTTTTTATCATAAACATTTTATTTGTACCATTCATCAGTATTTCTCATCGTGTACTGTTTCATGGCAAATATTTTGCACCCATTTTATACAGTATAGGATAGAGTGACCAACCGTCCCGGTTTGCCCGGGACTGTCCTGATTTAGACCTCCTAAATCCTGCGTCCCGGCCAAACCCATCCCGGGACGCAGAAAGTCCCGTTTTAACTAAATTGTTGGTGTTGTTGCCTGGTGACGTGCTGGGCAGCTCACTGCTCTATCCGGCCGCACAGCATTAGACTTGGAGTGTGGGAGGGGAAGCTGTTACGCGGTGTGCGCCGCCGCTTTCCCATCATTGGTTAGTTCAGCCACCGTGTGACCGCGTCCCCTCCCATTCTCCCAGTAATGCTGTGCAGCCAGCCAGGGCGGGTGCGGTCAGGCAGCATTACTGGGAGCGCGGCGCCGGCGCCGCGTTAATGACCTGCTGCTGTCTGTGCTGGTGAGCCCCTGGCATGACTGAAGGAGGAATGGTGAATGCGGTGACCCGACGGCTGCTGGAGGCTGGAGCCTGCGAGTCGACTCTGCGTCTGCGACGGTGTGCTGCTGAGTGTGCCCCCTGCCTGTATATGCGGCCGGGTGAGTCACTCTGTGGGGAAGGGGGGGGGGTTGTCAAGCCTGCGACCCCCTGTCCCGGGTTGGCCCTATGGAAAGTTGGTCACCCTAGTATAGGAGCTAGGGATGGATCAAAAGAAAACATAAGTTAAATTATGTTTTTCAACATTGGTTACAAAACATCATTTAGACCTAAACATTGGTACTCTAAAACCGATGTTAACCAATGTTTGGGACTATGTAAAAACCGGACCCGGACTAAACCCCGGACCCGGACTAAACCCCGGACCGGACATCAAAATCTGCAGTCCGGAGCTTGTAGTGTCCGGTCCGGGGGGTGTACCGTCCGGGGGGTGTCTTATCAGGGGGGTCCCTGTGATAGCTATTATCAGGGACATGGGGAAGGGGAGATTACAGCCGTGTGGTCTGGCCTGTTCGTTTTTTGCTACATGCCCGGACCATACAGGGAGGCTTTATTCTCTCCCTCCTCCTCTTCCTGGTGACAGGTGTCACAGGCAGCCCCCTCGGATAGGACACCCCCAGACAGGACACCCCCTGGAGCGGACGCTACAAGCTCAGGACTGCAGATTTTGATGTCCGGGAGTCTTGTCCTGGTCCGGTTTTTACCCATACCCCCAATGTTTCTATATATTTTTTAATAAACTCTCTACTTAAGTATATACACTACACTGATACACTTATGAAATTATAAATAATTATTCTATTAAGTTTATCTTGTTGGAGGCTTACAGTTTACACACACATTCAATATATGATTCATGTTTTGTGGTAAATAATTTTTTTTACGGAGGGGAACAAAAATGAAGAATTCACTAGCAAAACTTTCTCTTTCAATGGTCCTGGTGACACAGCTCAACACTGGGATGTAGGAGGGTCCGAAGGAGCCAGGCACCTATCCTAAAGCTTTTAGAGGGTAGGCTCCTCCCCTACTGCATCCCGGCATCTTCAGTTCGTGTTAGGTGCCCACTGGAGTGGGTGCTATTCTAAAGGGCTGCAGGAGCAGCTGAAGAATTAGAGTAGTTAGGGGAATTTTATTGTTTTATTAATTTCACTCTAGCTAGGTAGGCACAGTGTGAGGATTCTCATAGTGAATCCTCACACTGATAGCGCAGCAGGAGCTGACAGAAGCGCGTCCTGTCAGCTCACTGTGCACAAGGGAGACGCTGTCTGGCCTCCCTGTGCAGCGCTTACAGCTTCTTTTAAGAAGCTGCCTGGGCTCCGGAGTGTCCTGAAACCGGCTCCACGTTTAGGTGGGGATCATGGGGGACAGGCGCTCCGTGATGGCGGCGGCCATTTTCTGCGGAGCTTGCACACTGAGCTCCTATATGAGAGGACAGCAGTGTTGTTACAGGCATGTTCCAAGTGGTCCCCAGTCGAGGGGGAGATACTGGAACTAGGAAATCCTACCAAGGGAGCGGCTGACTGGGGGTGGTTGGCGCCAAAAGTCACGGACCCCGCAGCAGCAGGGACTTTGGTCTCTTCCCTCACTCTGTGTTTGGCGCCTTTCAGAACGCTTGCAGCGGAGCTGAGCTGGCTTACAGATCCTGGCAGAGTGTTTGGATTTCCTGGGCATCGTTTCCCCGCATCTGAAACCGACAGACAGCTAAGTGACTGAGTGCATTAAAACTGTATAATCGCTTGTACATTGTATGCACTGTGTAGTTCACTTTTCATCATGTCTGAGCAACATGCTGTGGTTTTGGGGGAGGGAGCCCTTATTGCACTGAGCGCTTGTAATGTGTGTACACAAAAATTTGTCCCTGAGCAGATGGCCAAGGGGGGCTTATGTAATACTTGCGCTGCTGTGAGACCCATGGGGAGTGAACCTCAGAGGGCAGAGCAGATTGAACCCGCGTGGGCTAGGGCCCTGGGCAGGTCAGTGAACGCTTTGGTGCAGTTACTGGACAGAGTGATGTCTTGGTAGAATCTCAGAGACCTATGCCATCATCTCAGCAGTCCTCTGGCTCCTTGCCTCTTACCCAGGCAGATCCTGCCTTTATTCAGGTGATGCAGGATACTGCAAGGGGGATCAACAGGTTTAGTGAGATACTAGACAAGATTGATGTTGATGTTGCAGGGACCCCTAAAAGGTCTTATGCTATGCCTACGTTGGTAGATGAGGAGGAGGGAGCGTATACTGACATCCCCTGGGATCAGGGTGATGATTTGGAAGATACCTCTTCTGCAGGGGTAGAGGATCTTATTGTAGCTGTGAAACAGGCTTTGAAACTTTCAGTGGAGGATAAGACTCCTGCTAAAGGTGTGTTTAAGCGACAGCGTAAGGAGGCTGTTACTTTTCCTTCGGATGAAGGTTTACAGGAATTGTTGGAAGGGGCTTGGAAAACCCCTGATAAGAGGCTGCAGATGCCTAAGAGATTCCTCAGTCTGTACCCCATGCCAGAGTCTCATGCGGAGCTCTGGGAAAAAGTGCCAGTTGTGGATGCATCTGTGGCACGTTTGTCTAAGGCTACTGTATTACCAGTGCAAGGCGGTGCAGCTTTCAAAGATCCGGTGGACAAAAAGCTGGAGGGTAACCTCAAGGCTATATTTGAGGGGGTGGGATTCACCCTACGTCCTCTTATTGCTTCAGCCTGGGTCACTAAGGCCATGGTTGAGTGGGCTAATGATTTATGCACCATGCTGCAGGCTGACCCTGGTGTATTACTGCTGGCGGAGAAGCTTAAGGCTGCTGCAGAATATGTTGTGGAAGCAGAGGAGGAAGCACTCAAAATGGCGACTAGAGTGTCCACAGTTTCTATTAATGCCAGGAGAGTGCACTGGCTTAAGGCCTGGGAAGCAGACAATGAGTCTAAGAAGGCCTTAGAAACTTTAGCTTTCAAAGGAAAGTTATTATTTGGATCAGAGTTAGAGGAAATCATTAAACAAGCCACGGGCGGCAAAAGTACTTTTCTGCCGGCCCCCACGGCTAAGCAGTCATCCAAATTTTCTGCCTTTAGGCCGTCCTTTCGGCCCTCCCCTAGAGGTGGTGCGTCCTTTCGAGGACAGTCTTTCAGGGGAAAGTTTCAGTCTTCCAGGGGCAAGGCCCAGAAGTCAAAATTTGGCTTCTTTCACAAGAAGCCGGTCTCAAAAGGAGAGGACAAACCCTCCGCATGACTGTCTGGGGATTTGCCCGGCAGTGATAAAGGTGGGGGGGCGTCTCTCACATTTCAGGGACGCATGGGCTTCTCTAGACCAGGATGCCTGGGTGTTAGACATTATAGCCCAGGGTTACAAAATTCCTTTCAGAGGTCTTCCGAAGAGAAGATTTATCCCCACCTCTTTGCCAAAGGAAGCTCGGCTCCGTACGGCTCTTGTGAGAGCAGCTCACTCCCTGTTAGAAAAGGGGGTGGTTACTCTGGTTCCCAGGGCAGAGTGGAAGAAAGGCTTTTATTCCACTCTGTTTCTGGTGCCCAAACCAGACGGGTCTTTCAGACCAATACTAAATTTGAAGTCTCTAAATGCCCATTTATGGGTAGACCATTTCAAAATGGAGTCTCTACGGTCAGTGCTCCTGAGCCTAGACCAGGGAGAATTTTTGGCGTCCATGGATGTCCAGGACGCATATCTGCATGTTCCTATACACCCAGAACATCAGGCCTTGTTGAGGTTTGCAATAGGAGACCTGCATTTACAGTTTCAGGCGTTGCCCTTTGGTCTGGCCACCGCGCCAAGGGTATTCACAAAAATAATGTCAGTGATGGTGGCTGTGCTGAGGCTCAGGGGAATCACAGTGATACATTATTTGGACGACCTGCTGTTCAAAGCAGAGTCAGCAGCCATTCTTCAGAGTCATTTGGCAGAAGCCATCAGTTTTTTGCAGGCTCACGGCTGGATTTTAAACTTGCAAAAATCTCAGTTGGTACCATCACAGAGGCTCCAATTCTTGGGAGTTATTCTGGATACCCATCTCCATCGGGTATTTCTCCCGGAGGCAAAGGCCAGGGATCTGGTCGCCTTAGTCCAGGAGATTCTCAGCGCTCGGAGCATTTCAGTATGGAGGTGCCTCAAGCTGCTGGGGAAAATGTTGGCGTCATTCGAGACGCTGCAATTTGCCATGTTCCACTCTCGGGTGTTCCAATGGAACATCTTGACGGCTTGGTCAGGAAACACACAGACCATGAAGTCGGAGCTGATAGTGCTGTCTTCGGACACTCGAGACTCCTTGAAATGGTGGACAGAAGTGGACTCCCTTCAATGGGGTCGGTCATTGCAGACCTGGAACTGGCTAGTAGTTACTACCGACGCCAGCCTCAGGGGCTGGGGGGCAGTAGTCTTGGACCTCAGGCTGCAGGGCTTGTGGACTACAGAGGAGTCGGCTCTACCGATCAACATCTTGGAGCTGAGGGCTGTCTGGAAAGTGATTTCCTTGGCTGGAGACAGGTTACGGAACCTCTCTTTAAGGATTCAGACCGACAATGCCACAGCTGTGGCGTATCTGAATCACCAGGGAGGTACACGCAGCAAATTGGCCATGTGGGAGGTGTCCAGAATCTTCCTGTGGGCGGAACAGAATGTTCCAGCTGTATCAGCTATATTCATACCAGGAGTGGAGAATATAGAGGCCGACTTCCTGAGCAGGGAGGAGATCAAGGAAGGGGAATGGAGCTTAAACCCTCAGGTGTTTCAGCAGATCACCTTGAAGTGGGGAACTCCGGATGTGGACCTGATGGCATCCAGGTTCAACCACCAAGTGCCCAGGTTCTATGCCAGAACAAGGGATCCACTAGCGGAGGCGGTGGATGCCATGACTATCCCCTGGGAGGGGAATCTCCTTTATGCCTTTCCACCAGTACCAATGCTGGCGAGACAGTTATTGTTATAAAATGTGCATATAATATGTGCAGGCGTTTGTACTGAGTTAGTGTATTCCAGTGGCTTTGAAAGATTGAACTGAAGATGCCGGGATGCAGTAGGGGAGGAGCCTACCCTCTAAAAGCTTTAGGATAGGTGCCTGGCTCCTTCGGACCCTCCTACATCCCAGTGTTGAGCTGTGTCACCAGGACCATATCAGAGAAAGGGATTCGAACGGTAAGTTCTTACAAAAATCCCTTTTTATTGCAACAACTCACAGCAGCTCACAATCTGCTATTTTGTAATATTATTAAGGTACCTCCTCATCTTTGCGGCCACCGCTTACACCAGTTACGTTAGCTGCTACGTGAATCCGCTCCTGCATGACGTTTTTTAAACCCAGTCTGTGACATGACAGGTAGGAGCTGATTGGCTGGCTGTTTATCACTCTCCATTTTATCACTTTTGAAGCTTAGTACATCTGGCCCAGTTTGTGTTAGTGTTTTGTATCTGTTTTTAAGTTGTCAATGAATATAAAACAAGAGTGAGCTGGTTGCTGAAAGCAGTGACAGCACCACACAGTGACACACAAAAAAAAAAAAAACATTGGAAAATTGAGAAAAACATCGGGGGAGAAATCAGAGCATTTTCTCACTGCAGGAGAGGGTCAGGTAGGCAACCATGCTTCAATTATGACATGAGATTAAGGCCTACTTCCAAAAGACCTATCACAGCCGCAATGCCATGCTCCCAAAATTTTGGAGGCGCGCAAAGCATCCCTCCTCCCTATGGTTCAATGTTGGGAGGTATGTTGGAGGGAGGAGAGCGGGCCCTAAACCAGTATCTTCCCTAGGGCCCGGGCTCCATGAATTCTAACTCATACTTACCTACCCTCCTGGTTTAAAACTAATTTTCCTGATGCAGCAATGGCACTGGCGGTCACACTGTGGTCCCTCTAAGCAGCATTGCAAATTGGGGCATTACCATACCTCCCAACTTTCATTGGTGGTTCAGTGAAATTTTGGGGACATAACCTTCAAATCGAGGGGCCAAGCCCCTGTTTTTCAGCTGCTGTTGCTCTGCCTGCAGGGAATTCCCACTGACAAGCGAGTGGCAGCGGGGACTCCCAAATTCCCGCCCCGCAGGACACTGGAACTTTCCCAAAATCCGTGACGTTCCCCGGTAAACGGTTGGGAGGTATGCATTAGTTAGTTGCTGAACATATTGTTTACACCCTCCCTCCCCCTGTACGAGCTGACCCAGTAATTCCTACAAGAGTACATCATCTGACCTGCACACACCAGCCTGGTGGCCTGTCATCTTCAAGTCTGTAACTAAATCATGGAGATGAAACAAAAGTTTGTACTAGATTTGGCTACAGACAACTTATTTTTAAAATGCTTTAAACATTTACTAAACACTTCCCCCTCCCTCCCCATATCTGCTTCAGTTTTTATAGTTTGGACTCGACACCTACAAACGCTCCCATTACTGGACTCACCGTTCTGTTGCACACTGCTTTAGTACACATCATTTATCATTCTGCTGTACGCCATTTGCTCTATCTGTACTTTGCAACATAATCTAGAACTAGAATTTCTTTCTGTTTTGTTGAATTTTAAATGTACTATGCTAATATTGAAACCTACTGTCTCTCCACATCATAAACTTCATGTCAACAGATTGTTTCCATTTCTTTGTCATTTCCCACTACATGATACACTTCTGTGAATTTCTCATCTGTAAGCCGCCTTACCTGCTGTTGTCAAGGGCAAGATGAGCAACATACTGATCTATGTATGTATGTATGTATGTATGTATGTATGTATGTATGTATGTATGTATGTACAATGTTCGTTCACTGTTCGTTTTATCCTTGGATCTTATCTCCGGTAGCACTTATTTGCACTATAGGCCAGATTCAGAGTTGATTGCTAGGCAAACCATGCTAACGCTATACTGCAGGTGGGGCAGATGTAACATGTGCAGAGAGAGTTCGATTTAGGTGAGATGTGTTCAAAATATAATCTAAATTTCTGTGTGTGGTTCTAACCTTGATAACGGATTAAAATCCGAAACGTCGAGTGCAGCCGGGGGGATGGGCGTGACCACGGCAGGACGTGCGTAAGGGCGGGCTTCCGACCTCCCTCATGGCTACCGTCTATGCTGGCGTCTCTCCCCACGAACCGGTGAACTTACCCAGCCTGTGAGCCCTTGCTGCCGCTATGTCCGTCTCCTTGTGAGGGTATGATAGACGGGCCTCCGTGTGCCTCCGTGTGCCTCCATGTGCTGTCCCGCTGAAGCCTGAAGGGAACTGAGAGTGCCGGCGAGTGACGTAGTGGTCGAGCGGCTTCCTTGTGCGGCCACAGAGAAGTCCCGGGCGCGTGTGAGAGACGCAAACCGGGTAAGAAGCTGTCGTAGACGGAGAGGCACAGACCCTGTATATTCGGGTGTCCCTCGGCCTGCTCCTGTTGGTGCCTGAAAAAGGGGACAGAGAAGAATGTCTTTTTTGTTGGCGCACGAAGAGGGGTTTTAAGAAAATTGAATAAGTTAAAAAGTTTTCTTTATTAGAATATATTTAAAATTAAACTGTCCAAAATGTGAAATATTTCATGTACAAATATATGTGTGAAATAGAAAACCTTTTCTTAATTTTATAGGTTTTAAATAAATTACACTTCAATTGTGATCATTGTCCTGTTATTTGTTATGTTAGGTCCTTATGTCTTAGGGAGTTTTATTCGTTCTGTAAGGACGTTAGTACGTTATTCCTTAACAGTGTTTATTAATTTGTTCACAGTGTTACTCCCTTTGTGATGCTATTTCTTAAATCCTTCTATTATTAACTGTTTTCTGCGAGTTTTTAGTACTCATGAATGGATTATTTTATAGTTGTACCCAATATCAATAGTTCTTTTCTCACTTTATGTGCACTTGGTGGATTGAAACTGTTGTCTATTGTTGCCAATTTTAGAATGGATTATACTTTGTTGCTTTATCAGCATAAACAGTTATACTGCAGTTGTTTTGAAAGTAAAGATGCAGAATGGTTACTGTGGATCTTATAATTGCTGCTCCAATTCTTTATATTCGTTGATTGGGTTGTGTATGCAGCTTAAATCCCAACAAATTGTTTTACATGTCTACCTTTTATCCACTTGTACAGACTGAGAAATAGTAGGATTTAAATTATCCAGCTGATATTGCCGGTTATCCAATTAACTAGATCCGTCATGTGGAGGTTGGTAATATTTAATTTAACATGTTACCAGTGTGTTATGTTGATATTGTTGCTGGTTTTACAATCAATGTGGGAAAATAAAATTTTTGATCTCACAGTTCATTCAAATGTTCTCATTTAACAGCCAAAGTGTGATTTTAATGCGGATTCCACTTTTATAAATTGTGCTGCCGCGATCTCAATTTATTGCTGCCGGCTGAACGATTTATATATATATGCTGAAAGCAATTGGTATTTCTTGAAATCGTATTTTAGTTTAGGGCCAGTTTCAACCAAGCATATTTGTACAGATATTACTCTTTTCTTGGGCAGTATGGGAGGCAGTTTTGGCTGTTACTGCCTTTACTTTGGCTTTATATTCACAGCCGATTTACTCATGTATGTTCGTAATTGAGTGCAATATCTGCTGGTGTATATCACTCTTTATATTATTGCAGATGCACTCTAGTAAGTTCCCATACAATATCTGCTGGTGTGTGCCACCTTGTTGCAGATGCACTCTAGTGAGTTTCCGTACGATATTTGCTGGTATGTACCACCTAATACACAATGATTTTTTGTATTTTTATTAACTAGAAAACATTTGTACAGTTAATTTTTAATTATTTATGCACACATTGGGTTACAACAATAAGATTGTTCAAAGTGATTTAGACACAGAGTTTTTAGTGCTAACGTTTATATTCTCCTTACATATAATTGCGAGTTTTCTTAAACTTCAGTAATACAGTGCTTCTGCTCTTTTATTGCTTATTACATCAATATGTGATGAGAATTGGTTACTGTAGTATTTAAGAGCAATGTTGCACTGTACTTGGCAAATAAAAGGAGAAAATGGATGTGTCGCTATTGCTGCTGTGTCGATACAGCTGGTGCAGTTATATATCCGGTTTGCACTGATTCTGCATGTATATACGGCGATTATTACAAATAAATCAGCCGCTGTTGCTGCTGTATTGGTACAGTCAGCAAAGCAGATACTATTTGTGCAGAGACTTTACATTAACTGCACAAGTATATTATGCGTATGTATTAGCCGCTGCTCCTGCTGCTTTTATACAGCCAGCAGAGCGGGCGCGCTTTTATGTTATGGTTATGCCGGCTCCACAGAATGTATGATAGATCAGCCACTGTTTTGGCTGTATAGATATCTCCGACAGAGCGGGTGCACTCGCGTGCTGACACCGCTCTGTCACTATATCTGTGTGCCGCGTGCAGCAGTTATAGACAGAGAAGCAAGCCGCTTGTCTTGGCTTTGATATAGCGGGTACAGTCGCGTACTAACGCTGCACTGTCACTCCGCAGAAATACAGTTATATTGTTTATAGCATCACATTAAATACAATTATTCAGGTTCTAACATGCAGGACAGGTGAACACCGACGCGCGTTTTACTGAGACAGTTTTTTCAAAGGCAGAACCCGATCATTCTGCTTGGATGATATTTAAATGCCCAGCCACCAATTACAGACTGTATCTGGGTTCACGTGCTTTCCTCATCCACTCTGTTTCCACGGAGTCAGTTGTATTTTATACAGGGTGCAGGTAGTCCCTCTTTCTTTATAACAGACCTGGCTATGTATACTTCAATCATGGGAATCCAAGAATAAATTATTTAGGAATCAAAAAAAAGTTTTTAGAGTATAGACATTAGAATATATAGGATATAGAATAGAATAGAATATAGACATTAGAAAGATTTCCGACTATACTTATTGGCACATCTATTTTTGGTAATTATTATTTATATATAAACTTGTATATTGAAGATAACGGTATATATTGGATAAAGACGTTGTGCAGGAGTCCACAAAAAATGTTTTTAAAGTTACATTGAAAAATATTGGCAAAATATATATAAATGTTTTGTGTTGTGGGTGTGTCAAAAATAAAAAAGTGATGACACTGAGTGTAGTGTGAGTAGTAAACCATGGTTCAGATAGTGACAACTGTACTTTGTTGTGTGGGTTATTGTTGTGTAAATAATATTATCTCAACTAATTAAGATGATTGATAAATAATTTTTAGTAAAAAAGTGATGTGAAAAAAACAGAAAAGAAAAGAAGAAAATTTCTTGTGAGTGGAGAGCTTTTGTGATTGTGCAGTAATCATCTTTATTAATTGTGGTGAAATATGGTGAAATATATGGAAACATATTTGTGAAGAATTACTCCCAGTTTTATCATTGATTATTATGGATTTAATATATCATACATTGGTGGTTTCTGAATATTTTACTTTTTTTGTATAGGATTTATCTAATATCATTTCGTAATTATTCTGATGTACCTTAAGTATAATAATCCCTTAGATATGTTTTTAGTTCACGATATGGTCTTTATATCTGTGATCAGAATTTTGAAGGTTAAGGGGAGGGGGGCAGTGTTAGTTATAGGAGGAAGTTGGAAGGTAAAAAAAAGTGGGGAACATGAAAAAGAGGAGAGCAACACATCTTATATGGACATGTGGGCTAGAGTTTTTAAAGAAAGTGTGTATAACTGTTATTCTCATTGAGACCTTTTGGATATACACTATCCATCATAAAAATCATTTGTGTCTCAAATTGTAACAGTTTCCTATCTATATCCCCTCCTCTGATGTTTAGCCGTATGTGTTTCATCCCAAATGCTTGCAATCCCAGAGGGTTTCCTCCATGATGTAATAAGAAATGGGACGCTATTGGGGTCAGATTTTTAAAGTTGATTTTATCTTGTTTTGCTCTCTTGATACTGTTGACATGTTCCAGGATTCTTACTTTAAGTTTCCTTTTTGTCTTCCCAATATAGATATGGTTACATGGACATTTCAAATGGTACACTACTCCCTCCGTGGTGCAGTCAATGTAATCATTTATATTCCATTTTTTACCATATCTATCAAGGTAACTCGTTGTGGATACCATAAAGGGGCATGCTTTGCATTGGCGACAGCAGTAAGATCCCTTTTTGGAAATGAGAGATTTCTGTATCTTGGATAGGTGGCTCTGGACCAGGACATCTTTCAAATTATTTGAGCGTCTCCAGCTGATCTGTACTTTTTTAGGGAGGATGTCCATTAAATCAATATCCGTGTGGAGGACTGGCCAATGTTTTTGTAAGATTTCATTTATCTCACGCCACTTATTGCTAAAGGTCCCAATGAACCTTACTGGTTCTTCTTTTTTGGTTCTGATTTTTGGGATCAGAAGTGAATCTCGAGGGCGTTCTCTTACTTCTTTCTTGGCTTTCTTTACTGATCTTTTACTGTAGCCTCTCTGGTGGAGTCTCTCACAAAGTTGTTGTTCTCTTATGGCAAAGTCGGTGGTTTGTGAGCAATTTCTCTTAGTTCTTAGGATTTCCCCTTTAGGTATTGCTTTGATGGTAGCCGGGTGATGAGAGCTAGTTGCATGAAGAAGGCTATTTGTGGCAGTTTCCTTACGGTAATTATCCGTAGAAATGTGGCCATTATCTTCAATTCGTATGCACAAATCCAGGAAATTTACTGTTTCTTTGCTGCTGTTGCCTGTTAATTTGAGATCCAAAGAGTTGTGGTTCAAGATATCAATAAAGGTCTCCAGTTCTTTTTGGTCTCCATCCCATATTAATAGGATGTCATCTATATATCTGAGATATAATACCACATGATCCGTATAGATGTTATTGGTCTCGGCAAACATGACTTCCCTTTCCCACCACCCCAGGTAAAGGTTCGCATACGTTGGGGCACAAGCTGTCCCCATTGCAGTCCCCTTTACCTGGAGGTAGTATTTCTCATTACATGTAAAGTAATTTCTAGTAAGTACAAACTCCAATAGCTGAATCAGAAAGGAGTTGAAATTGTTATATCGATTCATGCTGAGGAAGAACTTGGTTGCATTGATGCCGTTGTCATGATGTATACTAGTATACAGACTCTCGACATCATATGTAGCGAGCCATGTATCCGGCCCAACAGTTATATCCTGGAGTTTACGGAGGACATCCATTGTGTCCCTCACGTACGAGGGTAGGGAAAGTACATGATGTCGTAAGTACTGATCGATGTAAATGCTTGCTTTTTCTGTTAGACATCCTACCCCCGACATGATGGGCCTCCCTGGTGGTGTTATTTCGTTTTTGTGGATTTTTGGTAACAGATATAACGTTGGAGTTACCGGAGAGTCTACTTGTAAAAATTCATAGTCCTTTTTGGTAATGATGTTGTCCTTCCATGCATTCTCGATCATATTTTTATACATGTGAAGGTAATTGGTGGTTGGGTTAAAGGGAAGAATCTTGTAGCATTTTTTGTCGTTAAGTTGTTTGTTTAATTCCTGGATGTACATGGATCTAGGCCACAGAACCACATTCCCCCCCTTATCGGAGGGTTTGATGATTATGTCCTCCCATTTGGCAATTTCTTTGAGAGCCACCCTTTCTCCAATTGTTAGATTATCATGATGGTTCTCCAATGGATCTGACTGGCTGAGGAGTTTATCCAGATCTCTTGAAATAAGATCCAGATATACCTTTACTGGTGGACAAATCTTGAAATCCGGAAAAAAGGTGGATTTCTTTTGAAGCAGTTGGCTATTATATGGCTGGATCCTTGATTCATCTTCCTCTCTTTCGAGCTCAAGGTCTTCTAGGATCTTTAAAATTTCCAAATCTTCTTTGGAGAAAGAGGAAGCAGTATTGGTGTTAGGGTTTCGTTCCCGTAGTCTTTTTTGGGTACTAAAGAATTTTTTTAGGAGTATTTTCCGTGCGAAGAGCTGGATGTCTTTCTCGCAATCAAATCGGTCAGGTTTACTGACAGGTGAGAAAGATAAGCCTTTAGATAACAAAGAGGTTTCGTCTGTACTGAGTATTCTTGTAGAGAGATTGATAACTCTTAGGTTATCCTCTACTTCTTGTACTGGCGTCTTTCTCTCGGCTCTTCTCTCCAGTCTCTGTACTCTCGCTTTCTTCTTGTTCCCCTTGCCCCGCCTGGTCTTGTGTCTTCTAAATTGGACCGGTTGTTCCTTGGGGTCATGTCTAAAAAAGGCCTGCGGTTACTGTCAAACATGCTCAAAGGGCCCTCTCCTTCGGACGAATCAACCTCTGATGTAGAGTAGTGATTTCTGGTTTCACTTCTATTCCTAGGATTATATGTTCTCCATCTATAGACAGTGCCTTGGGCAAAGTCCGTCTTGTCCCTTTGTAGTTTCCTACGCTTCCTCTCTATTACGGTGGCTTCAAATTCTTCTACCTCTTTCTTATATCTATTATACATAGATTGAAATTTGTCGAGTCCTTCAAATTTCCTCAGCTTTTCCGCCAGTATTGTTATATCCTTTGTATATTGGTTTAGCAAGATCTCATCATGCTTTATCAATATCTTGATTAAATCTGTAGAACATTGTGTCAGGGTGTTCTCCCATTCTTTCTTAAGCTCTTCTGTGGCTAGTTCATATGTGGGGAACACTCTTGGGCGTAATCCCCTAGGGGTTATGTTGTTCTTCAAATAGTTGTCGAATGTGTTCTTATTCCACCACGTTTTACTCTGCTTAATTTGTGTCTGTTTAAGAGAAAAGAGGTCTTCCGACCAGCTTCTGTTTGCCGGGTCATTTGTATCCATTTCACTACCTGATAGGAGGTCCAGGCCATTGTTTAGTTTCTCTCTCCTGTCGTCCAAGTCTTTTGATAAATTAAATGTTGCCATGCTGTGCTTGATGATCGGGTTTTTTCTCTTTTTTAGAATGAAAAAAGAAGACAATAAAACTGATTTTTCAATATCATTTAGGTAATCTTCCTTTGTTATGGAACTGTTTTGCTGTGCAGGATTGTAAAGACTGAAACGTCAGTCCTATGCAATACGAAAGTTTTGAGGGTAAGGGGAGGGGGATAAATCCGCACAAGCTGGTGCTACAGCACCCGAAATACCCCAAACGAGATATTTATCACTTGTAGATCTCAGAGGGGGTGCAGCCAAAGACAATAATTTTATCAACAGAAAAAGGGGACAGAGAAGAATGTCTTTTTTGTTGGCGCACGAAGAGGGGTTTTAAGAAAATTGAATAAGTTAAAAAGTTTTCTTTATTAGAATATATTTAAAATTAAACTGTCCAAAATGTGAAATATTTCATGTACAAATATATGTGTGAAATAGAAAACCTTTTCTTAATTTTATAGGTTTTAAATAAATTACACTTCAATTGTGATCATTGTCCTGTTATTTGTTATGTTAGGTCCTTATGTCTTAGGGAGTTTTATTCGTTCTGTAAGGACGTTAGTACGTTATTCCTTAACAGTGTTTATTAATTTGTTCACAGTGTTACTCCCTTTGTGATGCTATTTCTTAAATCCTTCTATTATTAACTGTTTTCTGCGAGTTTTTAGTACTCATGAATGGATTATTTTATAGTTGTACCCAATATCAATAGTTCTTTTCTCACTTTATGTGCACTTGGTGGATTGAAACTGTTGTCTATTGTTGCCAATTTTAGAATGGATTATACTTTGTTGCTTTATCAGCATAAACAGTTATACTGCAGTTGTTTTGAAAGTAAAGATGCAGAATGGTTACTGTGGATCTTATAATTGCTGCTCCAATTCTTTATATTCGTTGATTGGGTTGTGTATGCAGCTTAAATCCCAACAAATTGTTTTACATGTCTACCTTTTATCCACTTGTACAGACTGAGAAATAGTAGGATTTAAATTATCCAGCTGATATTGCCGGTTATCCAATTAACTAGATCCGTCATGTGGAGGTTGGTAATATTTAATTTAACATGTTACCAGTGTGTTATGTTGATATTGTTGCTGGTTTTACAATCAATGTGGGAAAATAAAATTTTTGATCTCACAGTTCATTCAAATGTTCTCATTTAACAGCCAAAGTGTGATTTTAATGCGGATTCCACTTTTATAAATTGTGCTGCCGCGATCTCAATTTATTGCTGCCGGCTGAACGATTTATATATATATATATGCTGAAAGCAATTGGTATTTCTTGAAATCGTATTTTAGTTTAGGGCCAGTTTCAACCAAGCATATTTGTACAGATATTACTCTTTTCTTGGGCAGTATGGGAGGCAGTTTTGGCTGTTACTGCCTTTACTTTGGCTTTATATTCACAGCCGATTTACTCATGTATGTTCGTAATTGAGTGCAATATCTGCTGGTGTATATCACTCTTTATATTATTGCAGATGCACTCTAGTAAGTTCCCATACAATATCTGCTGGTGTGTGCCACCTTGTTGCAGATGCACTCTAGTGAGTTTCCGTACGATATTTGCTGGTATGTACCACCTAATACACAATGATTTTTTGTATTTTTATTAACTAGAAAACATTTGTACAGTTAATTTTTAATTATTTATGCACACATTGGGTTACAACAATAAGATTGTTCAAAGTGATTTAGACACAGAGTTTTTAGTGCTAACGTTTATATTCTCCTTACATATAATTGCGAGTTTTCTTAAACTTCAGTAATACAGTGCTTCTGCTCTTTTATTGCTTATTACATCAATATGTGATGAGAATTGGTTACTGTAGTATTTAAGAGCAATGTTGCACTGTACTTGGCAAATAAAAGGAGAAAATGGATGTGTCGCTATTGCTGCTGTGTCGATACAGCTGGTGCAGTTATATATCCGGTTTGCACTGATTCTGCATGTATATACGGCGATTATTACAAATAAATCAGCCGCTGTTGCTGCTGTATTGGTACAGTCAGCAAAGCAGATACTATTTGTGCAGAGACTTTACATTAACTGCACAAGTATATTATGCGTATGTATTAGCCGCTGCTCCTGCTGCTTTTATACAGCCAGCAGAGCGGGCGCGCTTTTATGTTATGGTTATGCCGGCTCCACAGAATGTATGATAGATCAGCCACTGTTTTGGCTGTATAGATATCTCCGACAGAGCGGGTGCACTCGCGTGCTGACACCGCTCTGTCACTATATCTGTGTGCCGCGTGCAGCAGTTATAGACAGAGAAGCAAGCCGCTTGTCTTGGCTTTGATATAGCGGGTACAGTCGCGTACTAACGCTGCACTGTCACTCCGCAGAAATACAGTTATATTGTTTATAGCATCACATTAAATACAATTATTCAGGTTCTAACATGCAGGACAGGTGAACGCCGACGCGCGTTTCACTGAGACAGTTTTTTCAAAGGCAGAACCCGATCATTCTGCTTGGATGATATTTAAATGCCCAGCCACCAATTACAGACTGTATCTGGGTTCACGTGCTTTCCTCATCCACTCTGTTTCCACGGAGTCAGTTGTATTTTATACAGGGTGCAGGTAGTCCCTCTTTCTTTATAACAGACCTGGCTATGTATACTTCAATCATGGGAATCCAAGAATAAATTATTTAGGAATCAAAAAAAAGTTTTTAGAGTATAGACATTAGAATATATAGGATATAGAATAGAATAGAATATAGACATTAGAAAGATTTCCGACTATACTTATTGGCACATCTATTTTTGGTAATTATTATTTATATATAAACTTGTATATTGAAGATAACGGTATATATTGGATAAAGACGTTGTGCAGGAGTCCACAAAAAATGTTTTTAAAGTTACATTGAAAAATATTGGCAAAATATATATAAATGTTTTGTGTTGTGGGTGTGTCAAAAATAAAAAAGTGATGACACTGAGTGTAGTGTGAGTAGTAAACCATGGTTCAGATAGTGACAACTGTACTTTGTTGTGTGGGTTATTGTTGTGTAAATAATATTATCTCAACTAATTAAGATGATTGATAAATAATTTTTAGTAAAAAAGTGATGTGAAAAAAACAAAAGAAAAGAAGAAAATTTCTTGTGAGTGGAGAGCTTTTGTGATTGTGCAGTAATCATCTTTATTAATTGTGGTGAAATATGGTGAAATATATGGAAACATATTTGTGAAGAATTACTCCCAGTTTTATCATTGATTATTATGGATTTAATATATCATACATTGGTGGTTTCTGAATATTTTACTTTTTTTGTATAGGATTTATCTAATATCATTTCGTAATTATTCTGATGTACCTTAAGTATAATAATCCCTTAGATATGTTTTTAGTTCACGATATGGTCTTTATATCTGTGATCAGAATTTTGAAGGTTAAGGGGAGGGGGGCAGTGTTAGTTATAGGAGGAAGTTGGAAGGTAAAAAAAAGTGGGGAACATGAAAAAGAGGAGAGCAACACATCTTATATGGACATGTGGGCTAGAGTTTTTAAAGAAAGTGTGTATAACTGTTATTCTCATTGAGACCTTTTGGATATACACTATCCATCATAAAAATCATTTGTGTCTTAAATTGTAACAGTTTCCTATCTATATCCCCTCCTCTGATGTTTAGCCGTATGTGTTTCATCCCAAATGCTTGCAATCCCAGAGGGTTTCCTCCATGATGTAATAAGAAATGGGACGCTATTGGGGTCAGATTTTTAAAGTTGATTTTATCTTGTTTTGCTCTCTTGATACTGTTGACATGTTCCAGGATTCTTACTTTAAGTTTCCTTTTTGTCTTCCCAATATAGATATGGTTACATGGACATTTCAAATGGTACACTACTCCCTCCGTGGTGCAGTCAATGTAATCATTTATATTCCATTTTTTACCATATCTATCAAGGTAACTCGTTGTGGATACCATAAAGGGGCATGCTTTGCATTGGCGACAGCAGTAAGATCCCTTTTTGGAAATGAGAGATTTCTGTATCTTGGATAGGTGGCTCTGGACCAGGACATCTTTCAAATTATTTGAGCGTCTCCAGCTGATCTGTACTTTTTTAGGGAGGATGTCCATTAAATCAATATCCGTGTGGAGGACTGGCCAATGTTTTTGTAAGATTTCATTTATCTCACGCCACTTATTGCTAAAGGTCCCAATGAACCTTACTCGTTCTTCTTTTTTGGTTCTGATTTTTGGGATCAGAAGTGAATCTCGAGGGCGTTCTCTTACTTCTTTCTTGGCTTTCTTTACTGATCTTTTACTGTAGCCTCTCTGGTGGAGTCTCTCACAAAGTTGTTGTTCTCTTATGGCAAAGTCGGTGGTTTGTGAGCAATTTCTCTTAGTTCTTAGGATTTCCCCTTTAGGTATTGCTTTGATGGTAGCCGGGTGATGAGAGCTAGTTGCATGAAGAAGGCTATTTGTGGCAGTTTCCTTACGGTAATTATCCGTAGAAATGTGGCCATTATCTTCAATTCGTATGCACAAATCCAGGAAATTTACTGTTTCTTTGCTGCTGTTGCCTGTTAATTTGAGATCCAAAGAGTTGTGGTTCAAGATATCAATAAAGGTCTCCAGTTCTTTTTGGTCTCCATCCCATATTAATAGGATGTCATCTATATATCTGAGATATAATACCACATGATCCGTATAGATGTTATTGGTCTCGGCAAACATGACTTCCCTTTCCCACCACCCCAGGTAAAGGTTCGCATACGTTGGGGCACAAGCTGTCCCCATTGCAGTCCCCTTTACCTGGAGGTAGTATTTCTCATTACATGTAAAGTAATTTCTAGTAAGTACAAACTCCAATAGCTGAATCAGAAAGGAGTTGAAATTGTTATATCGATTCATGCTGAGGAAGAACTTGGTTGCATTGATGCCGTTGTCATGATGTATACTAGTATACAGACTCTCGACATCATATGTAGCGAGCCATGTATCCGGCCCAACAGTTATATCCTGGAGTTTACGGAGGACATCCATTGTGTCCCTCACGTGAAGTGTAATTTATTTAAAATTTATTTAAAACCTATAAAATTAAGAAAAGGTTTTCTATTTCACACATATATTTGTACATGAAATATTTCACATTTTGGACAGTTTAATTTTAAATATATTCTAATAAAGAAAACTTTTTAACTTATTCAATTTTCTTAAAACCCCTCTTCGTGCGCCAACAAAAAAGACATTCTTCTCTGTCCCCTTTTTCTGTTGATAAAATTATTGTCTTTGGCTGCACCCCCTCTGAGATCTACAAGTGATAAATATCTCGTTTGGGGTATTTCGGGTGCTGTAGCACCAGCTTGTGCGGATTTATCCCCCTCCCCTTACCCTCAAAACTTTCGTATTGCATAGGACTGACGTTTCAGTCTTTACAATCCTGCACAGCAAAACAGTTCCATAACAAAGGAAGATTACCTAAATGATATTGAAAAATCAGTTTTATTGTCTTCTTTTTTCATTCTAAAAAAGAGAAAAAACCCGATCATCAAGCACAGCATGGCAACATTTAATTTATCAAAAGACTTGGACGACAGGAGAGAGAAACTAAACAATGGCCTGGACCTCCTATCAGGTAGTGAAATGGATACAAATGACCCGGCAAACAGAAGCTGGTCGGAAGACCTCTTTTCTCTTAAACAGACACAAATTAAGCAGAGTAAAACGTGGTGGAATAAGAACACATTCGACAACTATTTGAAGAACAACATAACCCCTAGGGGATTACGCCCAAGAGTGTTCCCCACATATGAACTAGCCACAGAAGAGCTTAAGAAAGAATGGGAGAACACCCTGACACAATGTTCTACAGATTTAATCAAGATATTGATAAAGCATGATGAGATCTTGCTAAACCAATATACAAAGGATATAACAATACTGGCGGAAAAGCTGAGGAAATTTGAAGGACTCGACAAATTTCAATCTATGTATAATAGATATAAGAAAGAGGTAGAAGAATTTGAAGCCACCGTAATAGAGAGGAAGCGTAGGAAACTACAAAGGGACAAGACGGACTTTGCCCAAGGCACTGTCTATAGATGGAGAACATATAATCCTAGGAATAGAAGTGAAACCAGAAATCACTACTCTACATCAGAGGTTGATTCGTCCGAAGGAGAGGGCCCTTTGAGCATGTTTGACAGTAACCGCAGGCCTTTTTTAGACATGACCCCAAGGAACAACCGGTCCAATTTAGAAGACACAAGACCAGGCGGGGCAAGGGGAACAAGAAGAAAGCGAGAGTACAGAGACTGGAGAGAAGAGCCGAGAGAAAGACGCCAGTACAAGAAGTAGAGGATAACCTAAGAGTTATCAATCTCTCTACAAGAATACTCAGTACAGACGAAACCTCTTTGTTATCTAAAGGCTTATCTTTCTCACCTGTCAGTAAACCTGACCGATTTGATTGCGAGAAAGACATCCAGCTCTTCGCACGGAAAATACTCCTAAAAAAATTCTTTAGTACCCAAAAAAGACTACGGGAACGAAACCCTAACACCAATACTGCTTCCTCTTTCTCCAAAGAAGATTTGGAAATTTTAAAGATCCTAGAAGACCTTGAGCTCGAAAGAGAGGAAGATGAATCAAGGATCCAGCCATATAATAGCCAACTGCTTCAAAAGAAATCCACCTTTTTTCCGGATTTCAAGATTTGTCCACCAGTAAAGGTATATCTGGATCTTATTTCAAGAGATCTGGATAAACTCCTCAGCCAGTCAGATCCATTGGAGAACCATCATGATAATCTAACAATTGGAGAAAGGGTGGCTCTCAAAGAAATTGCCAAATGGGAGGACATAATCATCAAACCCTCCGATAAGGGGGGGAATGTGGTTCTGTGGCCTAGATCCATGTACATCCAGGAATTAAACAAACAACTTAACGACAAAAAATGCTACAAGATTCTTCCCTTTAACCCAACCACCAATTACCTTCACATGTATAAAAATATGATCGAGAATGCATGGAAGGACAACATCATTACCAAAAAGGACTATGAATTTTTACAAGTAGACTCTCCGGTAACTCCAACGTTATATCTGTTACCAAAAATCCACAAAAACGAAATAACACCACCAGGGAGGCCCATCATGTCGGGGGTAGGATGTCTAACAGAAAAAGCAAGCATTTACATCGATCAGTACTTACGACATCATGTACTTTCCCTACCCTCGTACGTGAGGGACACAATGGATGTCCTCCGTAAACTCCAGGATATAACTGTTGGGCCGGATACATGGCTCGCTACATATGATGTCGAGAGTCTGTATACTAGTATACATCATGACAACGGCATCAATGCAACCAAGTTCTTCCTCAGCATGAATCGATATAACAATTTCAACTCCTTTCTGATTCAGCTATTGGAGTTTGTACTTACTAGAAATTACTTTACATGTAATGAGAAATACTACCTCCAGGTAAAGGGGACTGCAATGGGGACAGCTTGTGCCCCAACGTATGCGAACCTTTACCTGGGGTGGTGGGAAAGGGAAGTCATGTTTGCCGAGACCAATAACATCTATACGGATCATGTGGTATTATATCTCAGATATATAGATGACATCCTATTAATATGGGATGGAGACCAAAAAGAACTGGAGACCTTTATTGATATCTTGAACCACAACTCTTTGGATCTCAAATTAACAGGCAACAGCAGCAAAGAAACAGTAAATTTCCTGGATTTGTGCATACGAATTGAAGATAATGGCCACATTTCTACGGATAATTACCGTAAGGAAACTGCCACAAATAGCCTTCTTCATGCAACTAGCTCTCATCACCCGGCTACCATCAAAGCAATACCTAAAGGGGAAATCCTAAGAACTAAGAGAAATTGCTCACAAACCACCGACTTTGCCATAAGAGAACAACAACTTTGTGAGAGACTCCACCAGAGAGGCTACAGTAAAAGATCAGTAAAGAAAGCCAAGAAAGAAGTAAGAGAACGCCCTCGAGATTCACTTCTGATCCCAAAAATCAGAACCAAAAAAGAAGAACCAGTAAGGTTCATTGGGACCTTTAGCAATAAGTGGCGTGAGATAAATGAAATCTTACAAAAACATTGGCCAGTCCTCCACACGGATATTGATTTAATGGACATCCTCCCTAAAAAAGTACAGATCAGCTGGAGACGCTCAAATAATTTGAAAGATGTCCTGGTCCAGAGCCACCTATCCAAGATACAGAAATCTCTCATTTCCAAAAAGGGATCTTACTGCTGTCGCCAATGCAAAGCATGCCCCTTTATGGTATCCACAACGAGTTACCTTGATAGATATGGTAAAAAATGGAATATAAATGATTACATTGACTGCACCACGGAGGGAGTAGTGTACCATTTGAAATGTCCATGTAACCATATCTATATTGGGAAGACAAAAAGGAAACTTAAAGTAAGAATCCTGGAACATGTCAACAGTATCAAGAGAGCAAAACAAGATAAAATCAACTTTAAAAATCTGACCCCAATAGCGTCCCATTTCTTATTACATCATGGAGGAAACCCTCTGGGATTGCAAGCATTTGGGATGAAACACATACGGCTAAACATCAGAGGAGGGGATATAGATAGGAAACTGTTACAATTTGAGACACAAATGATTTTTATGATGGATAGTGTATATCCAAAAGGTCTCAATGAGAATAACAGTTATACACACTTTCTTTAAAAACTCTAGCCCACATGTCCATATAAGATGTGTTGCTCTCCTCTTTTTCATGTTCCCCACTTTTTTTTACCTTCCAACTTCCTCCTATAACTAACACTGCCCCCCTCCCCTTAACCTTCAAAATTCTGATCACAGATATAAAGACCATATCGTGAACTAAAAACATATCTAAGGGATTATTATACTTAAGGTACATCAGAATAATTACGAAATGATATTAGATAAATCCTATACAAAAAAAGTAAAATATTCAGAAACCACCAATGTATGATATATTAAATCCATAATAATCAATGATAAAACTGGGAGTAATTCTTCACAAATATGTTTCCATATATTTCACCATATTTCACCACAATTAATAAAGATGATTACTGCACAATCACAAAAGCTCTCCACTCACAAGAAATTTTCTTCTTTTCTTTTCTGTTTTTTTCACATCACTTTTTTACTAAAAATTATTTATCAATCATCTTAATTAGTTGAGATAATATTATTTACACAACAATAACCCACACAACAAAGTACAGTTGTCACTATCTGAACCATGGTTTACTACTCACACTACACTCAGTGTCATCACTTTTTTATTTTTGACACACCCACAACACAAAACATTTATATATATTTTGCCAATATTTTTCAATGTAACTTTAAAAACATTTTTTGTGGACTCCTGCACAACGTCTTTATCCAATATATACCGTTATCTTCAATATACAAGTTTATATATAAATAATAATTACCAAAAATAGATGTGCCAATAAGTATAGTCGGAAATCTTTCTAATGTCTATATTCTATTCTATTCTATATCCTATATATTCTAATGTCTATACTCTAAAAACTTTTTTTTGATTCCTAAATAATTTATTCTTGGATTCCCATGATTGAAGTATACATAGCCAGGTCTGTTATAAAGAAAGAGGGACTACCTGCACCCTGTATAAAATACAACTGACTCCGTGGAAACAGAGTGGATGAGGAAAGCACGTGAACCCAGATACAGTCTGTAATTGGTGGCTGGGCATTTAAATATCATCCAAGCAGAATGATCGGGTTCTGCCTTTGAAAAAACTGTCTCAGTGAAACGCGCGTCGGCGTTCACCTGTCCTGCATGTTAGAACCTGAATAATTGTATTTAATGTGATGCTATAAACAATATAACTGTATTTCTGCGGAGTGACAGTGCAGCGTTAGTACGCGACTGTACCCGCTATATCAAAGCCAAGACAAGCGGCTTGCTTCTCTGTCTATAACTGCTGCACGCGGCACACAGATATAGTGACAGAGCGGTGTCAGCACGCGAGTGCACCCGCTCTGTCGGAGATATCTATACAGCCAAAACAGTGGCTGATCTATCATACATTCTGTGGAGCCGGCATAACCATAACATAAAAGCGCGCCCGCTCTGCTGGCTGTATAAAAGCAGCAGGAGCAGCGGCTAATACATACGCATAATATACTTGTGCAGTTAATGTAAAGTCTCTGCACAAATAGTATCTGCTTTGCTGACTGTACCAATACAGCAGCAACAGCGGCTGATTTATTTGTAATAATCGCCGTATATACATGCAGAATCAGTGCAAACCGGATATATAACTGCACCAGCTGTATCGACACAGCAGCAATAGCGACACATCCATTTTCTCCTTTTATTTGCCAAGTACAGTGCAACATTGCTCTTAAATACTACAGTAACCAATTCTCATCACATATTGATGTAATAAGCAATAAAAGAGCAGAAGCACTGTATTACTGAAGTTTAAGAAAACTCGCAATTATATGTAAGGAGAATATAAACGTTAGCACTAAAAACTCTGTGTCTAAATCACTTTGAACAATCTTATTGTTGTAACCCAATGTGTGCATAAATAATTAAAAATTAACTGTACAAATGTTTTCTAGTTAATAAAAATACAAAAAATCATTGTGTATTAGGTGGTACATACCAGCAAATATCGTACGGAAACTCACTAGAGTGCATCTGCAACAAGGTGGCACACACCAGCAGATATTGTATGGGAACTTACTAGAGTGCATCTGCAATAATATAAAGAGTGATATACACCAGCAGATATTGCACTCAATTACGAACATACATGAGTAAATCGGCTGTGAATATAAAGCCAAAGTAAAGGCAGTAACAGCCAAAACTGCCTCCCATACTGCCCAAGAAAAGAGTAATATCTGTACAAATATGCTTGGTTGAAACTGGCCCTAAACTAAAATACGATTTCAAGAAATACCAATTGCTTTCAGCATATATATATAAATCGTTCAGCCGGCAGCAATAAATTGAGATCGCGGCAGCACAATTTATAAAAGTGGAATCCGCATTAAAATCACACTTTGGCTGTTAAATGAGAACATTTGAATGAACTGTGAGATCAAAAATTTTATTTTCCCACATTGATTGTAAAACCAGCAACAATATCAACATAACACACTGGTAACATGTTAAATTAAATATTACCAACCTCCACATGACGGATCTAGTTAATTGGATAACCGGCAATATCAGCTGGATAATTTAAATCCTACTATTTCTCAGTCTGTACAAGTGGATAAAAGGTAGACATGTAAAACAATTTGTTGGGATTTAAGCTGCATACACAACCCAATCAACGAATATAAAGAATTGGAGCAGCAATTATAAGATCCACAGTAACCATTCTGCATCTTTACTTTCAAAACAACTGCAGTATAACTGTTTATGCTGATAAAGCAACAAAGTATAATCCATTCTAAAATTGGCAACAATAGACAACAGTTTCAATCCACCAAGTGCACATAAAGTGAGAAAAGAACTATTGATATTGGGTACAACTATAAAATAATCCATTCATGAGTACTAAAAACTCGCAGAAAACAGTTAATAATAGAAGGATTTAAGAAATAGCATCACAAAGGGAGTAACACTGTGAACAAATTAATAAACACTGTTAAGGAATAACGTACTAACGTCCTTACAGAACGAATAAAACTCCCTAAGACATAAGGACCTAACATAACAAATAACAGGACAATGATCACAATTGAAGTGTAATTTATTTAAAACCTATAAAATTAAGAAAAGGTTTTCTATTTCACACATATATTTGTACATGAAATATTTCACATTTTGGACAGTTTAATTTTAAATATATTCTAATAAAGAAAACTTTTTAACTTATTCAATTTTCTTAAAACCCCTCTTCGTGCGCCAACAAAAAAGACATTCTTCTCTGTCCCCTTTTTCTGTTGATAAAATTATTGTCTTTGGCTGCACCCCCTCTGAGATCTACAAGTGATAAATATCTCGTTTGGGGTATTTCGGGTGCTGTAGCACCAGCTTGTGCGGATTTATCCCCCTCCCCTTACCCTCAAAACTTTCCTGTTGGTGCCTGCCTGGCGTAGTGAGAGGACGCCGGAGCAAGGCACGCTAAGTGCAGAGAAGCCGGTGCTGTGTCCAGGGCGCGAGTGAGAGGCGCTGCCCTGTGAAAAACCTGAAAACAGTGAAGGTGGTCAGCAGAAGGAGCTTCAAAGCTACTAGGAGCAGAACATTGGATGCTGGAGGGTCCATGACAGCGTGTCAGCCAGACAAAGTATATGCAGCAGGAGACAAGCATAAAGAAAGGCAAAGGTGATCATCAAGTGGTGAGCAAAACTGAAATTCGTTCATTCATAAATTGGGGACTTTAATGACAACTTTAATTCAGTATATATACCCAGGGCTGATTTATTCTGCGGTTGATGTGTGAGATTATACTACTGAAGAGACTGGCACTGAGTATATAGTGGCTCACATCTTTCTAATTAAACCAGTTCTGGTTTATAATTCTCCCCGATCAGTTCTGTCATATTGGCAATAAAGACCTGGCCCCAAGTTGTTTCAACTGTGCAAGTATACATTAACAGGCATAAACATGGGAAAAACAGGCCAGAGTACAGCTGCGGCCAGACTCGAGAGATTTGCCCGGTCCCAGGTGGGCAATAACTCACAAACAAGCACCCCCCAAACAACTCCGATTAAAGAAAATAAGACCCCGCAGCAGCCTAAGGTTACGTTGCAACAGGTGTTGGAGGCAATTAATACCTGTGAGACCCGCCTTTTGGTACAAATACACAAAGTGCAATCAGACATTACCCTGCTCAGAGAGGATGCACAAAAAATCCGGGAAAGAGTGGGGGAGGTGGAGAATCGAGTGGCGGCGGTGGAGGACATTGTGGCCCCATTACAGAAGCAAGTTAAATGGGTGTCAGGACAACTGGCAGATGTGCGACAAAAAATGTCTGATATGGAGGGAAGATTAAGACGAAATAACGTCCGCTTTATAGGCTTTGAAGAACGTATTGAGGACAATGCCCCCGAAAAATTCCTGGAGGACTGGTTAATACAGTCGTTTGGCAAAGGGGCCTTCTCAGGGCAGTTTGTTATAGAGCGAGCTCACCGTGTTCCTGGCCGGGCACCCCCTCCGGGGGGACCCTCGCGCACGATGATTGCCAAATTTCTTAATTTTAGAGACCGGGACTTGGTGCTGAGATTGGCACGGGAGAAAGGGGAGCTTTGCTTTAACGACAAAAGAATTTCGGTCTTTCCAGACTATTCGATGGATGTGCAAAGAGATCGAGCAAAATTTAAAACCATTAAAAACCGTCTTAGAGAACTGGGACTGCAATATTCGATGCTCTACCCCTCCAAACTACGAATAGTGTCAGATGGAGTTACTAAGTTTTTCTCTACCCCAGAGGATGCGGCCAGTTGGCTGGATAGCACCCATCCGGGGAGAAAACAACTGGGGTCCAGCTAGCCTTCCGCATCTGGGGGTCTGGTATTGGTGATCTAGTGTATTTGCATTAAGTGTACTATGCTATGTTTATGCTTTTTTCCTTGTATCAAAAGTGTGGATATAACTGCCGGAAGGGGGATTGACCGCATTATGTTTTCTGGTATAAAAATAGTAGACGTGTGCGGTGAGCTATGGGGGGGGGGGGGGGGGAGGGGTCGGCCTCTTTGGTGGTCATTAGTGTATTGCTCTGTGTGCAAATTAGGGGTTAAGGGGTATTTGTTGGGGTGGGAGTGTGGATAGAAGGTATGCCTAGGTCTTTAGGTAATACAGGGAGGGGGGAGGTGCGGGGGGGGAGGGGGGGTGTTTGTTTGTCTTTGTATGTGTATAGCGAGTACAGGAGAAATGTATCATATGGAGTGGTTGAGTTAGATGTTGACGACTTTTGTGTGAGAATTGGGTATGGTCCCTATGCCAGCTGCTTAGTCCAAGGGTGGGCAAACATATATATATATATCCGTTTTTCTCTTCTTTAACAGTCCAACATGGTTAGAATAATGACCTGGAACGTCAGAGGTGTTAATGGCGATTAAATATGACCAAAGAAACAATAAGTGAAAAGCGCAGGTTACGTTTTATGTCCGTAACCAGCGTACCCTTTATACCTAGCTACGTGCGAACAAAGCGTAGCGCAGCGTAGCGTACCTTTATAGTGTATTGTACACCAAAGAACCAATACCTTAATAAGAGATCCTTTCGCAGAACTCTGACTCTAATCTGCGAATATACCTCTAAGGACAGTGTCCGTAATATACCTTATCGCTATATGCGAATAAACAGACACAACCACTGTATAGAAGTAAGGAGATAGGAACTCCGTAAAAAGATGTATTTAAGTCCCTAACGGACAACAGGGGGTTACAGGAGTAGAAAATACAGGTATAACAAGTGATACAAAAGTCTAACAATGAGTATAATAAAAAGGCTCTACTAGGGGAAGAAAATACAGATACAGGATACAATCAGCCAACAATACAATGAAAATAAGTACCGTGAATGCAACCGTTTACCGTCCCATCAAATATGCGCAGTCCGGTCGGAGCTCGCTATCGTTCAGGGTTGAACTATAGCCCGGTCGAAGGTCAGGGAAAGGAAGATGTGCCGAAGTGACCAAGGCCGCCCTGGGTCACCTATCTTATAGGGTCAGAAGGAGGAGGTCAAAGGCCATTCCTATTGGTCGGGGGTCGTATGTCAGGTTCTCTGTGATTGGGGGTAAAATGATGCACCTGGTTTGAATAGGTGCAGGGGAGTGAACTTTTGGAGTTCTTTGTTTGTTGGTTTCGTCGTCAGGGGTTGTAAATAGCAGTAGAAACCGGTTACATCTGGATTCCTTTGTTATACCTTTTTCAACAGAAACTGTCCTGGGAATATGGATTATGTCCATAACTATCGGGCCGTGTGTATTGCGAAATATTCGCAATGACCGGAATACTGCGCATAAGAAACGGAACGGTACTAAACACTATACAGACAGATGTATGCAATGCTAACTAAGCTATGTGTGGCGTTCTAAACCTTTAACTATATTTTATTTAGTGTCAGTATGTTCTTATGAATTTATGTGTAATAGTATGGCTACTCTTCTGGTCCACTTTGTCACACAGACTCGGGTATGGAAACTTTATTTGCGCAACTCTGCGAACCAAAATGGCGGCCATACTATCGTAAAATGGCATGTATGCAACTCGATTTTAACAGTCCACCCTTTAACAGTAAATATAAAACTGTTACAATACAAAACATTTTAAACAACAATACAGAAATTCATAATCCTAACAGAGAAATTAGGATCCGTGAATTGAACATATAAGGGGAGTAAACCATCTGCTCTTTGGCCGATCCAGGATCATGGATAAACGATTGGGCCGCATTTATCGAACAATCTACTCAGGGTGACGAAGGATAATGTACAATTTTTTTGGGATAAAAATAAAAACAAGGGAGGTTACAACATATACACATTCACAAATATGGTTTCTTTAAAGGGAGGTGGTTTCGATTCTAGGGTCATATACCAAACCCTGGTCTTCCTCTGCATCTCTCGTTCTTACACTCATGATTTCTGTACGTTTTGTCTTTCCCCGGGTCACCACCTTTAAACATTTGAACAGTAGCACAAAGACTATGATGGTACCACCGATACAGAGAAGGAGTTTTCCTATGTTAGCTATGATTCCTTGCGCCCATTCTCCTAAACCGGAGAACCAGTGCATGGGATTCAACCAGGAGGTCCATTCGCTGACTTTGTTACCTATTTCTGCCAGGCTGATATTGTGTTCCCTTCTAAATTCCCATTTAAGCTGAAGAATCTCATCCATCCGATGATCTATGATTTCTTCTGGGTCTTCAGTTTTGTTGGTGATGTATGTACAACATTTCACCCCAAACTGTGTAGAGAGGGTGACACAATATCCTCCTGTCATAGCTGTCAGATAGTTCAACACCATCCGATGTTGGACTAGCTCTCTTTTATACGCTTGTAACTCTTTCCCAGTGTATCTAAAGGTGTCATCATAAATCTCAGTGATGTTATCTACCAAGCTGGCCAATGCTTGGATATACTTAAAATTTATGACTACTCTGGCGGTATGGGTGATATCTAATGCGATGAGGAGTTGGATACCGAACGACTCGTGTATCATTTCCGAAGCTAGGGGTTCTTTCTTGATTGTTAAATCCCTTTTATGGATTTGATCATAATGGGTATGAGTGTAAGGAGGAGGTACACTTTTGTGTATGCTTACCATTTCATCATGTGTAAGGGTCATCACTTCAGGTAACACTCTACCTAAATAACAAATTCCAACGTAGTTCATGGAGAGCCATTTGTACGCCCTTCTACCACAAATATAATAAACGTCGTCAGGGAGGAAATAAGGGACAGAGTATTTCATGATTTTATCACACATTATCCATAAGAACATTCCTGTCCCCTGCTCCCTGACTTGTTCCTCACAGGTTTCTGGCTGTAGGGTCATATTACAGTAGCCGGCTGATACTCTGCCGGCCATCATTTTACTTTTCTTCACCGTGTAGACATATTTATAGTGTCTCCCACTGGTTCGGATCTTTAACAATAATTCCTTATCAATGGGCTCTCCATCTGGACGCTGGGAGTAAGTTATTGTCTGGTTGTGCCATGTCACTTCCCAAGTACCAATCGTTCTGGAACTCGAGAAGTTCATACATACCAGGGACTTATCCACTTGGTATGGGTGTAATCTAAGACTAGGGGACCTGGTATACAGGTATCTCTTATCTAGTGGTCTCCCTTTATTTAATACGATTATCTCTGAAATATTAAGCGGGTATGGGACTAGGCCTACACTACTCCTTTTATGTAGCACTTGTGAACACACCCAGCATTCTGTTTGGTTTAAGACCTTACCCACTAGTGAGTGGTAATCACTCAAGGGATGTCGGCCTGTAGTTGCCTTACTTGTCGACTGACATCGCTGGATGCATTCTTCTTCCATTTTCGGTTGACAATATCTACAGACACAGTACTCACCAGACAATAACCCATCATGAACTACGTTTTCCTCATACCTTTTACCTTCTCCTGTTATGGGTAAAGTATCAAGCTGATTTAAGGATTCTACTTCACCCATATCTGGGTCCATTATTACACTGTCAGAACTCCGCTCCGATCGCTCTAGAATGTGGCAGCCACCGAGTATCCTTGGATAAGGAAGAGGAAAAAGGAAGAAAACAAGGAAATAGATATATAACTGTGAACCTGTTGCTTGGAGTCCTTCCATCATCTCTACCCAGGGGACTTGTATTTGCTCTGCTCTTGGACCTTTGCTCGCTCAGGTTGCTTGACCTTGGCTGCCTTTCAGTTTTCCCGGAACAATGCTTCTAGCGACACTTCTTCTCTTTCGCTCTCTGCACACTGGAACTCTGGGTTACTGGCTTTCTTGCAGTGGGACGAATGTATCCAAGTCTCTCTCTCTGCGACTTTAATTGATGTAGTGCTGGTCAACAAAACTTAGTACGGTCCTTCCCAACGGTCTATCAAACAACCTGAGCGTAAAAAATTTCGGATCATAACAAAGTCTCCTGGTTTAAGATTATGACAATTTTCGATAGGCATATCAGGTGTTAATATATTCAGCTCCTTTTGTTGTTTCCGTAGCTGTTTGTTTAGCTTTAGGATATACTGTACAGTTAGCTCATTGTTACACTTGAGATCATCCTGTGGGTCTATCATGACGTGTGGCTGCCGACCAAACAATATCTCGAAGGGGGACAAGTTGAGCGGAGCCCTGGAAGTGGTCCTAATGCTATACAGCACAATAGGCAATGCCTCTGGCCATAACAACCCTGTTTCAGCCATAACTTTACCCAATTTGTTCTTAATAGTACCATTCATTCTCTCAACTTTGGCGCTCGCCTGGGGACGATATGGAGTATGAAGTTTACTATTAATCCCCAGGAGTTTACACATGATTTGGAAGACCTCTCCTGTGAAATGAGTGCCTCTGTCACTCTCAATGACCTTTGGGATACCATATCTACAGACAAACTCTTGACATATTTTCTTTGCTGTAAAGGTAGCAGTGTTGGAGGCAGCGGGGAAAGCCTCCACCCAGCTGGAAAACATGTCAACACATACTAATACATATTTCAAATTTCTACAGGATGGTAACTGTATGAAGTCGATTTGTATTACCTGGAAAGGGCCTTCTGTAGGAGGGATGTGGGATGGCTCTGTTGGGATGGCTTTTCCAATGTTCTTCCTCAAACAGGTGAGGCATGACATTGCCACTCTACCTGCTTGAGAAGCGAACCCTGGTGCACACCAGTAGGCCTTTACCAGCTTGCACATACCTTCCTTCCCAAGATGTGTCAGCCCATGGGCCGCCTCGGCTAGGCTAGGAAGGTATGCCCTGGGGGCCACTGGTTTCCCGTGTCCATCTCTCCAAAGTCCGGTGGACTCTTGGCCACATCCCTTCGACTTCCATATTGCTCTTTCCTGTGGGGAACACAAATTCTGCATGTCTATCAGTTTGGATGTGGATACCATGTTCAGTGTACAGAGGTTTGTAGGATGGGTGGAAATATTTACAGGGCAATGTATACACGCAACCCTCTACTTATAACTACGCTGCTTAAAGGGGGCACGGTACACCGATATCCATGGAGAGGAGTACTGTATTTACAGTGTGCGGAAAATAATACACGCAACCCTCTACTTATAACTACGCTGCTTAAAGGGGGCACGATACACCGATATCCATGGAGAGGAGTACTGTATTTACAGTGTGCGGAAAATAATACACGCAACCCTCTACTTATAACTACGCTGCTTAAAGGGCCACAATGCGACATGTTGCTGTATGACAATTTCATACACATTACATATGTAAGGAAAGCATTGTAACGTGATGTTTTGAAATGTGACTCACAAGGCATACACGAACTCCAACAGATACCAGCTGACAACACTCATCATTGGAATGACAGGTGCACACATTTCACGATGTAGCCCACAATGCTCCACAACCTGTGTATATGCATATACGGGTGATTGATCAGGTGCATTGAGACCTGCGTAATTTAAGCGGCAATTATCGGCGGGAAATATCGGTGTAAATTTGCATCTACCTTGCGGGAAAAAATATACGCCCCCTTGTTCGTGGCGGGAGATTAACATATAAATATTCAGTCAGATGCAGCCCACAATTGCTGCAAACATGTCTGACTCAGACGATTCCGCAGCTGAGGACGCTCTGCAGAGAGCTACAGCACAATCCCTGCTTGATGCACTGAACAAGAGGGAACAGGAGCGGAGAAGGAGGGCCCAAGAGAGGAGTAGCCTGCAAGATCAAGCGGGCTCCTCAGTAACAGGCCCTGGTGAACCTCCACCAGCTCCACAAGGGCCAAGCAACCAGCCAGAACAAGAAGTTGCATCTCTCCAAACAGGTGTGACCCAGCAGGTGCATGGTGAGAGAACTGGGGCCACCAGAAAACAGGCTGCAACATCTAGGGTGAGGACTGAGCAGGATACCACCACCAGAAAGAGAAACCCTGCATTTGTAGAGGCCGAAATGCGAATTCTAGTGCCCAGGGCACGCGAATGGATTGAATTGGCAACCAGGAAGCCGGGTGCCAGTGCAAGGAGAAACCTTTGGGACAAGATCACAGAGGAAGTGAACCAGGTGTCACCAGTGGTCAGAACTTGGGACGCGGTGAAGAAAAGGTTAGTGTGTTTGTCAGGGCAATTTTTCAGCAGTCTCCAGCAGTAACTGAGGCCCTTATTCTAGTTCACTCTTTCTGGCCAAATATTTCTTAGATGGACAAAACCATGTGCACTGCAGGTGAGGCAGGTGTTACTTGTGCAGAGATAATCAGATTTGGGTGGGGTTTTACACCTGCCTCACCTGCAGTGCACATGGTTTTGTCCATCAAAGAAATATTTGGGCAGAAAGAGTGAACTAGAATAAGGGCCTCAGTTCCTGCTGGAGACTGCTGAAAAATTGCCCTGGTCTTTGTCCCCCTGATAATGTCATATGTGTGTACATATGTTACATGTAGGTTTTGAGACTAAAAGAAAGGTGTGTTTGTAGATAGTGCTACACTTCAATGTCCCATGTGAACACAACCATGTCTAATAACCCACATTTATATATGAAACATGCACCATTGGTGTGATGTGAGGTTATGGGCACAGTTCTGCTCATGTGAAGTATGTGATGGGACAAGAGAAAGTGTGTTTTTGAAAGAGTTGTTGTAACATGTTCCATATGATGCTACTGAAACAAGAATGAGCAAACTGTGCACATGTAGCTGGTGAGAAACTACACATCCCAGTATGCCATTCCATAGTTAAATTACTCCATAATAACCACATTGTCAAGCTATGGTGGAATGTGTAGTTTCACACCAGGTGGAGGTGCCTAATTTGGCCATGGATGATGTCATTTCTGGCCAAATATTTCTTAGATGGACAAAACCATGTGCACTGCAGGTGAGGCAGGTGTTACTTGTGCAGAGATAATCAGATTTGGGTGGGGTTTTACACCTGCCTCACCTGCAGTGCACATGGTTTTGTCCATCAAAGAAATATTTGGGCAGAAAGAGTGAACTAGAATAAGGGCATCAGTTCCTGCTGGAGACTGCTGAAAAATTGCCCTGGTCTTTGTCCCCCTGATAATGTCATATGTGTGTACATATGTTACATGTATGTTTTGAGACTAATAGAAAGGTGTGTTTGTAGATAGTGCTACACTTCAATGTCCCATGTGAACACAACCATGTCTAATAACCCACATTGATATATGAAACATGCACCATTGGTGTGATGTGAGGTTATGGGCACAGTTCTGCTCATGTGAAGTATGTGATGGGACAAGAGAAAGTGTGTTTTTGAAAGAGTTGTTGTAACATGTTCCATATGATGCTACTGAAACAAGAATGAGCAAACTGTGCACATGTAGCTGGTGAGAAACTACACATCCCAGTATGCCATTCCATAGTTAAATTACTCCATAATAACCACATTGTCAAGCTATGGTGGAATGTGTAGTTTCACACCAGGTGGAGGTGCCTAATTTGGCCATGGATGATGTCATTTCTGCATAGTGATGTATGTATGTGCATTTAGTGGCCTAATGAATGAGATGAGACACTGAAATGCCTCCTAATTGAGACATGAATGTGTGTGTGGGACACATATGGCAAAAAAACATAAGATCACCCACACTAGGAAATGTCACGTAGCTAGGGGTACCACATAGTCCCTTTAATTCCGGACA
This sequence comes from Crinia signifera, assembly GCF_055691185.1. Lineage (NCBI taxonomy): Eukaryota > Metazoa > Chordata > Amphibia > Anura > Myobatrachidae > Crinia > Crinia signifera. The sequence continues at coordinate 76,340,502 of NC_139227.1, forward strand.
CATATTAATTACACAGGTTCTGTGGCTGGCTGACTTCAAGACTCCACGTCACCTAATTTTAAACTGCCACAGAACCTGTGTAAGTAACATGTGTCCGGAATTAAAGGGACTAGGTGGTAACCCTACACGTAGCACAGTGGTGCACATATCTCATGGTGATATTTGTATTTTTAAACTTGTAGGTGGACTGACTTCAAAAGTGCACTGAAGAGGAAGATGACTGACCGGTACAACCACAGCATGTCCACCGGGAGAGGTCCTATGCCTGACCATTTGGAGTATACCCCCCTGGAGCTGGACTCCTGTGATGTGATCGATGTGGGGGAGATCAGGGGGATCTCCAATATGGACAGTGAGCTCCCGGCGGAGGTCTTTGATGCTGCTTTTGATGGTAAGTCACAGTAATGCATTGTATTTAGAAAGATATTTTTTATTGCGTATGTGATGGTGACATTGTTTTCAATTCTTATCCTAGCAGAAGCAGAAAGCCAGGATGTACTGGCAGCATCTTCCTCTGCAGAGCCACAGGTGGAGCAAGTGGTCCAGCCTCCACCAAGACGTCGCCCCCAGCCCCAGCCACAGGAGACATGGGATCAGAGCATGCTGGTGATACTGGACAGGATCGAGCAGCAAGGGGTGGATGCTGCGATCCGTCAGCAGCAGGTGGCGGATTTTCTGGCGGAGTGGAAGGCCACAAACAAGCTGCAGGTTGAGGCCTTGAACCGCATTAATGAAACTCTGGCGGCTGGCATGCTAAGCATTGGCCAACACCTCAGCCGCCAGAATGAACTTATTGCGGAGCAGCTGTCCACCGCCAGGTCCCTAAGGGACAATCCCCCACCTGCTGCCCCAACCCAAGCTGCTCCCCAACCTTCCACCTCGGCTGACCCTCCTGTGTCGACTAGGGGAAGACGCCGAAAGCCAGCTGAGCCAAAGGCCCCTGTCCCCAAGGCCCCATCTAAAAGGGGCAAAAAAGGGCCCAAATGAGACCTGGTTCACTTCCTCTGTGGTTGGAGGCCAAAGGTTTAAATTGCACTGGACATCCGCTTCCTGAGTTGGCCATCGATCCATTTGCGTGCCATGGGCATGAAAGTTCGTATTTTGACCTCTACAAATGCAGGATTTTTTTTTTGGTGGTGTGTATCTTGCTTAGTATTCACCCTGGTTGTTGCAGTACGTATTCTGGTGTCCCCATTTCTTTCACCATTGCATTTGCAGGGTAACACATGTTTGGAGATATGCAACCTCTTGTTCTGGCTGTTTTATTATTTGTGTGTCTATTTTATTTGTTTATTTGATTTCTCACATTAAAGTGTCAAGCTGTGATGCTGAACAGCAAATAAATTTATTTTACAAATTAAATCTAAATTGTGGTATGTGTAATTTCTTGTGTGAAACAAATACTAGATTTATGTGTACTTACTGACCAGGGTATTTTTGAACATTTGTGGAAGTGTGGTCGAGGTTTCCCATGTGTAACCCTCTCCATGGCCATTCCCATGTTCCTATCCAACTTTTCCCTGCTAATTAGTTTGTGTCAGCACATGTGCAGAGCAACTTAATAGGTGAGAAAGCAGTTTGTGTGCAGGTGAGGTAGCTCCTACAGTAGTAGGTAAAAGCAGGTCCAGAACAATGCTTTCCTCATGGAGTGGGTGAGGCAGACAAACAAGGGTGAAAAGGTACATTTGTGTAGGAATGCATGTGTCCTCCCTAAAAAAAGATGTGTGAATGGGCCAAACATGATCAATTAGCTTGTGAACAAACATGCATAACTTTTTAAATATATATGATTTTACAGTGTCATAAGCAGATGTAGGAATCCTTTGTTAGAGAGATGAGAGTGCAATAATGTGATTGGTGGCATCTTACATCCAGAGTGTAGTCAAATCCAAATGATAGCAGATGAGATAGTGGTACAGGTCATTATTTTGGGTACTATACAAAGATTGTGTGGAAAATAGTGGTCATGGGCTTCAAACATTGCTGAAACATCCTTTGTAGGTGTTAGATGTGGTTTATGTTATTGTATCCTAAATACAAAACCTATGTTAGTATTAGAGTGAACACGTTGACACATGTCGACTTGTGTAGATTGAGTGTGCTACTGCGTAAAGTCTATGAAAGCACGTAGTGAATGTGTCTAACTGTTTAGCAAATACCTACCTTAGCGTATAAAAAGATTCTTACCTTAAATTAAACAAACCTTTAAATGTGGAGAAGTATAGAAACATAAGCTTCCAATGTGTTTGCGTGCTGTATGTGTGGCTTGCAGGCAGTGAAATCATGGTTTGGAGTTAATAGACTGCAGCATTGCTTATTACATTCAGGTGTATGTGTTTGAGTAGTAATCAGCGTTAATTAGCCAACTCAGGCGCACGCTGGCATGCGGTATCTGTAGGGGTGGTTTGAGCTGGCGGTTGGCGGCCGCCTGTTTGGTGTCCGAAATGAACGGTGCCTTAGTCGATCGTGCGGTAGTAGCACCGCTCATTTTTGGTGCACACCCCCGTGTACGCCCATATTTACGCCCATTTTCCCTCATTATTTCGGCCGCTCCCATCAACACGCCCCTATGCCGCCCCATTACCCGTACACTCGCGTACAGGTTTTTTCGCACGTTGAGACACCGGCCGTAAGCGTTGTGGAGTGTTCGCGCCGGCACATTAGCGTATCTGCACATGCGCAGATCGTGAAAAACCCCGGGACGTACGCGTACGGCCCGGACGCTCCAACCAGAATAAGGCCCTTAATGGGCTGTCGCTTATGTCAGGACGTGCTGTAAAGGTCTGATTCAGGTAGGTCATGCAATCATGTTTGTCCTCACCCTCACTAAACTCTGCTTTACCATATTCAGCAACATTCCTATCACCCTCCACCCTTTGTGCCTTGGAGGGCACATGAGGAAGGAATGTGGCTGGGTTTAGTGTGTTGCATCTTTTGATGGTAATATTTACTGGGGCCATCAGCGCCAGTTCCCACTTGGTGAACCGTGCTGAGGACACATGACGTGTTTGGGCAGAATTTAGGAGGGCAGAGACAGCATGGGGAGCATGAACAGTTAAATCGTGTCCCAACACCACATCCTCACTCTTGTTTACTAGTTGTGCTATTGCGGCCACACTTCGTAAGCAAGTTGGGAGTGAGCGTGCTACTGTGTCCAGCTGGCCACTGTAGTACGCTACTGGTCGGTTGGCATCACCATGTTTTTGTACAAGTACTCCTGCCGCACACCCAGCTGATTCAGTTCCGTATAGTTCAAAGGGTTTCCCATAATCTGGCATTCCCAATGCTGGGGCCTTTGTTAGGCTCACCTTTAGTTCCTCGAAAGCCAGCTCAGATTCCTCAGTGTGAGAGAACCGGTCTGGCTTAGTTGAGGAAACCATCTCTTGTAGTGGTAATGCCAGAATAGAGAATCCTGGGATCCAATTGCGACAGTATCCACACATGCCTAGGAACGTACGGATCTGGTGCTGGGTCTGTGGCAGTGCCATGTTTCGAATCGCTTGGATTCAGTCGTCGGTGAGGTGTCTCAGCCCTTGGGTAAGGCAGTGGCCCAGATACTTAACCCTGGTCTGGCATAATTGTAGCTTATCCTTTGATACTTTATGTCCTGTCTCTGAGAGATGCATCAGCAGCTGTCTAGTGTCATCCACTGATGACTCCAGTGACTCAGAACACAACAATAAGTCATCGACATATTGTATAAGTATCGAACCACTCATGGGTTGAAAGGATTGCAAACAATCATGCAAGGCCTGGGAGAAGATGCTGGGGCTGTCTATGAATCCCTGGGGGAGTCGTGTCCAGGTATACTGTACTCCTCTGTAGGTAAAGGCGAACAGATACTGGCTGTCAGGGTGCAAAGGGACAGAGAAAAACGCAGAACACAAGTCAATGACTGTGAAATGAGTACAGTGAGGTGGTATTTGCATTAGGATGACAGCTGGGTTTGGCACTACGGGGAATTGGCTCTCAACTACTTTGTTTACCCCTCTTAAATCCTGCACTAGTCTGTAGCCCCTCCCCCCGCTCTTTTTCACAGGAAAGATGGGACTATTGGCCGTGCTGGAAGTTCTAACTAGGATTTCCTGTTGGAGCAATCGCTGGATCACAGGGTATACTCCTAGCTCAACTTTGGGTTTTAAAGGGTATTGCGGTATTTTTGGGGCTATCCTGCCTTCTTTTAAACGGATCTCTACTGGAGCTACATTTGCCATCAACCCAGCATCCTGTCCATCTTTAGTCCAAAGGGAACTCGGTATTTGTGCTGTAATTTCAGCTACCCTAGATGGATTTGACTCTATAACAGTGGAATACAACATTAGCCTCTGAGGACTGTCCAGCATATCTTGCACTTCTTGTGTAAGATTTCTAGGAGTGTCCAGGAATACCCCATCGGGGGTGCAATAGATGACACATCCCATTTTACATAGTAAATCTCTACCCAGGAGGTTAGTCGGGGCCGCTGCAGCCAACAGAAAAGCGTGTTTGGTATGCAGAGGCCCGATTGTAACCTCTGCTGGTTTCGTCAGTGGGTAATGTTGTATTCTTCCTGTTACCCCAATTGCTGCTACTGATTGGTCGGTGAAACCCAAGTGAAGAGGAGTATTGAGAACAGATCTGGCCGCCCCTGTATCAACCAAGAAGGTTTGCCTTACTCCAGCTATGTCAACCTTTACCTGAGGTTCCTCTCTAAGGTGTTGTGTTAATCTAACTGGCTGTAGGATACAGGTATGACCTGTTTCCTATTGTCTTACCTGGGTTGCCCTTAGTACCGTGTCAGCCATCAGATGGGGAGGAGGCATGTTGCGTGACCTGTCTGTCTCCTCCCATTGTCTAGGGGTTGGGTATCTCCGCGTCTCACCCTGGTGAGGCTCCCAGTCTCGCCTATGTGTTTTGTAACTCCTGGGGTTTCCTGACCTGCAGTGTGCGGAGTAGTGTCCTTCCTTATTGCAGTTGTAGCAAATTATTGGCTTTCTACCTGCGTCTCTGGTGTTTTGTTGATATGCAGCTTTATTTGGGACATTTGAAAAAGCTTGGATGCTAACCGCCATTAGTTTTTCGGTTTGCATCTCTCTGTTTTTTTTATATGTTTTTGTCATGGGCTACAGCAGATTCCCGTAGGGCATCTACGGTCATTCCTCGCCAATTTGGGAACGATGTCTGGACCCTGGTCCTCAATTTCTCTCTCAGCCCCTCCACTAACACAGAGACAACCATCTCCCTCAGGTGTGGGTTATCCTTAGGATCGGCGACACCAGTGTGTTTTGATACCGTCATCAAACCCCGGTTGAAATATTCGCAAGCTGCTTCACCATCTTTTTGTTTGATAGTGAATATCTTGCTATATTCCACTGCTGCAGGAAAATATACCCCCAACTGTAGGTTTATTAGGCGTATATTTTCCTGGTTGACCTCATCATTTATTTCCTTGTCGACTCTCAACCCACTATCCTGAATAAATTTCAAGATATCGATGTGAGTAGGGAGACAGGCCCTCAACATGATTCTCCAATCCTTGTTGGTGGGTTCATCAGAGTTTCCCAGATCCCTTACAAATTTCTGACATAATGTCAGATCTTTCCTAGGATCAGGGAAATCTGAAATGATGGACCGCAGTTCTAACCGTGTCCATGGGTTTAGCATGGTCATCTTTCTGGTAGGTATCACACCCTCTCTGTCTGCCTTACCATAGGGAACCTCCAGCGTGCATACAGGGTATGTTTGTACCACATCCGCATTACTGGGTCCTGGCGTGGGGCTGTCTGTGTCTGTGTTGTGTAGTGCTTTCTTACCTGGGTCCAAGACTATGCTGTTGGCCTCAGCCGTCCCCTCTTCCTGTGCTGGAGCCCCAGCAGCAGGTTTAGCCGTTTCAGCTTTTCCCTCAAGCATGTTAATTGCATGGGAGACGGCCAGTGCCAACAGCTGCTCGTTTTCTTCTCGGGTTTCCTTATAAAGGGAATAAGACAGGATACAAGTTAGCAACTGTTACATTATTACTCATGTCTTGCTTATTAGTTATTAACCCCTTCGGCACATATGGGGGTGGGGGAGCGGTAGCGGCTGCATTCTTATTGTGGCTGATTGTATCTGGCATTGCCAGACATTTGATTCCCCATTGTTCCTGTCCTTCCTTCTGCCACAATTTAAGAATTTCTATGTGCTTCACTCTCTTCTTACGACTGGAGAGTAGACATATTTCATCTTTTTACTGCCGATAAGATTTCTGGATCAAAGCTACCAACACTGGGAAATTCTAGTTTGCTGCCTTGTGTCATTCTTTTCCATTTCTTTTGGTAAACAACTGCTCGTTCACCGTGCTTACAGCACATTATGAAAGCCGCCGACCCTTTGGGTCGACTAGATTCCTCCCTAACTGACTCGGTATCCCTGTGTGACCCGTTATTACCCATAATTACAGGAATAAACGTTCACAGCTAGCAGAAACCGGAGGGCCTTTTATCAGTGAGTCACTCCCAAATCACTCCTTCTCCACAAAATTGCACTATTCCGCAATCAAGCGTGAAGCCCACTATGCGAGGTAATGTACTCAATCACCAAGTCTTTCAACTAGTAGCGAACTACTAATCAACTTGCAAGGTGCGGCAGTTTTTCCAGGACACAGCAAAACTTGTTTTTCCTGTACCCCCAAAAACTGGTATTTCTAAAGCAGCTGATCGGATCACTGGGTTCCGATTTAGCTTCTTGTACCCTCCCAGTGGATCAAAATAGGTAGTTCCATGGAAGGGGCAGTTCCTATGGGCACGTCGTCACGTGCACCCTGTCCTACCTGGACTGTCCTACACTGGACTACACTGCGCTTGAGTCGTGCCGTCACACACCCGTTCGCCTCAGTTTTGTTTCACACTGGGCGCTAGTTACACCTTGGTCTTATGCTTAAATTTGAAATATTTCTGTACAGAAAAATCTTCCCAGGCTGGTAGCTTCTCACTAGGTACTTATGCAGGTATAAATCCCTTTTAAATAACTATAGGAATCTATTAAAATAATGCTTGAGTTGCTTGTTTATGAGAAACTGAACAAAAAGAAAAACTTGTTTTCTCTTATTAATCACCGCCTTATCCACAGTATATTACTATACTGTTTTAAATAAAGCTAGTGATTCAATACTGTTCACCTTTGCGTTCCTATGTGTGCTGCATGTGCAGTGCCAATGAACAGCCACGTGTGTACGTGCGTTGTTCACAGACCGCCGATGAATCGGCCACCCACGTGTTCTATAGTGTATTTGCAAGGTTGCGCTCGAGTTTCGCTATACGCAGTAATTGCGCCTAAATGTGGAATAAAACCCTTAACTTCGTCCGAAAGTTACGTATCAAGATGCGAAATAAATCCCGCACTTAATCCGTAAATCACGTACAAAGATGCGAAAATTTCCCGATATGGGCACGTGCGCGCGCACCTTGCGTAATACACAATAGACGCTTTACGTTACTGTAAAAGGCCCAGAACTTATCGCCACATGGCGGAGTCTCTGGTCCTGCAGTAACCAACAATAAAAGTTATAGTTTTGCACAGAAGGGATCCTCTATGTACTATAATAAAACACAGGCCTTTGTCTCCACGTGTGCGAACTTTATCGCACGTGGCACATATACTGTAATAAACAAGCAACTCAAGACACTATACCCCGTTAAACTACTTGTGGCAGGCAGAAGTACAGTTTACTAAACACTTAGATATGCTTTAAAACACGTGGCTTGATGTTTCACTTATTGTACTTCGGGTTCAACGCTAGCACTTCTCGAACCCCGCACCGCCGCGGAACTGGCCTATCCAGCAATGGATAATAAATACTTCCACCCTTTTGCTGGTATAGGTCAAGCCGCGCGCCTGGTACTGAGCTCCAGAATGTGAAACGGACGGACGATGCCCCCAATTGTTAATGGCGATTAAATATGACCAAAGAAACAATAAGTGAAAAGCGCAGGTTACGTTTTATGTCCGTAACCAGTGTACCCTTTATACCTAGCTACGTGCGAACAAAGCGTAGCGTACCTTTATAGTGTATTGTACACCAAAGAACCAATACCTTAATAAGAGATCCTTTCGCAGTACTCTGACTCTAATCTGCGAATATACCTCTAAGGACAGTGTCCGTAATATACCTTATCGCTATATGCGAATAAACAGACACAACCACTGTATAGAAGTAAGGAGATAGGAACTCCGTAAAAAGATGTATTTAAGTCCCTAACGGACAACAGGGGGTTACAGGAGTAGAAAATACAGGTATAACAAGTGATACAAAAGTCTAACAATGAGTATAATAAACAGGCTCTACTAGGGGAAGAAAATACAGATACAGGATACAATCAGCCAACAATACAATGAAAATAAGTACCGTGAATGCAACCGTTTACCGTCCCATCAAATATGCGCAGCGCAGTCCGGTCGGAGCTCCCTATCGTTCAGGGTTGAACTATAGCCCGGTCGAAGGTCAGGGAAAGGAAGATGTGCCGAAGTGACCAAGGCCGCCCTGGGTCACCTATCTTATAGGGTCAGAAGGGGGAGGTCAAAGGCCATTCCTATTGGTCGGGGGTCGTATGTCAGGTTCTCTGTGATTGGGGGTAAAATGATGCACCTGGTTTGAATAGGTGCAGGGGAGTGAACTTTTGGAGTTCTTTGTTTGTTGGTTTCGTCGTCAGGGGTTGTAAATAGCTTTAGAAACCGGTTACATCTGGATTCCTTTGTTATACCTTTTTCAACAGAAACTGTCCTGGGAATATGGATTATGTCCATAACTATCGGGCCGTGTGTATTGCGAAATATTCGCAATGACCGGAATACTGCGCATAAGAAACGGAACGGAACGGTACTAAACACTATACAGACAGATGTATGCAATGCTAACTAAGCTATGTGTGGCGTTCTAAACCTTTAACTATATTTTATTAAGTGTCAGTATGTTCTTATGAATTTATGTGTAATAGTATGGCTACTCTTCTGGTCCACTTTGTCACACAGACTCGGGTATGGAAACTTTATTTGCGCAACTCTGCGAACCAAAATGGCGGCCATACTATCGTAAAATGGCGTGTATGCAACTCGACTTTAACAGAGGGTTGAACAGTAGGGTTAAAAGAGCTTTAGTTCTTAAACAGTGCAAGAATATGGAAGCAGATATTATCTGCTTACAGGAGACACACCTATGTGGGGATCGCTTGGCCTCCTTGAAACGACCATACATAGGTCATTTGTGTCATTCACCTTTTTCATCCTCCTCTAGGGGAGTGTCAATATTGATAAGGAAATCCTTGGTTTTCAAGGTAGGAACAATAAAGATAGATAGTGGGGGAAGATTCATATTCTTGCAGTGTTCAATAGAGCACGTAAATATGTGTATTCTTACAGTGTACATCCCACCCCCGTTTGCATATGATGTTGTTAAACAAGCTGTGGAATTTGCTGCATCATTCCCAGATAACGGTATAGTCTGACTGGGAGATTTTAATAATGTTTTATCGACACGTTTAGATAGATGGAATGGGTCTTGAAATAACATGGTTAAAGAAGACAATAGATGGTACTTATGTAATATCTGGGCTCCCGTTTTTCTTATGAGACCGCATCCCCTCGCGGGGCTCGCTGCGCTCGCCACGCTTCGGGCACGGTGGCTCGCTGCGCTCGCCACACTATATAAAATCAACTCCATGCGTAGTTGGATAGTAGGGGTATGAAATAATGGGGTGCATTTAACATGGGAGCCCAGATAATACATAAGTACCCAATAGATTTGCTAACTTTATAGGTGCAGTTGGATGGCAGGATCCGTGGAGGATGAGGAATCCTGAACTCCAGCAGTACTCCTGCTATTCATCTTCACATAAAGTTTTTTCAAGAATAGACATGATATTGGTCTCTAACCAGATCCTGGATAAAATTAACCAGGTAGAATACAAGGCGCGGGGGATTTCCGATCACTCGCCAGTATGTATGCAAATTAATCTGACGAGTGAGTCGGGATACCGTTACTGGAAGTTGCAACCATATTGGCTCTCCCAAATAGGAGATCAAAGATGAAATAGAAGGGACAATAGTAGAATTCTTTAGCAAAAACAGGGGGACAGTTGAAAATACATGTCTGTGGGATGCCTTTAAAGCATATCTAAGGGGTATCTTTATTAAAAGAATTGCTTTTGCCAAACAGTCAAACCGAAAGAGGGTAAAAGAATTAGAGGCTAGGATGGTTGGGTTAGAAAATAATTTCCTGGGGAGCAGATTGGAAGTGGATATAATAGCCTGGCAATTGGCCCATAATGAGTGGGTAGAATATCTTCAGGATGTGACGTGTCGAAGGCTGACTGCTAAGTCTCATGCCTGGTATGCCAATTCAGATCGTGCTGGAAAGTTTCTGGCCTTTTTGGTAAAACAGGATAGGCCACCAAATATAGTTTCAATGATAAAGACAGAGTTGGACGAAGTAATATGTGAAGCCCCCAAGATTGCTAAAGGGTTTGCGTACATTTTGAGAGTGTGTACAGGTCCCGCTCTAAATGTGGAGAAGAAGAAATAGGGATCTACTTGAGGAGGCTTAATCTATCTAAAATATCTCCCTATGCAAGGGAATCCCTGGATTCACCACTTACGTTAGAAGAAGTGACAATAGCAATTAATTCTTTCCCGAAAGGTAAAGCACCCGGCCTTGATGGCCTCCCCGTGGAGGTGTATCAGAGGTATATCAGCGATCTGGGCCCAAGGCTTTTAAATGTTTTTGAGATTATGGAGGAGGAGATGCGCACTCCTACTTCAATGACAGAAGCCACAATAATTGTAATTCCGAAGAATGGGAAGGACCCGACAAGGGTTGATTCATATCGGCCCATATCGCTGATTTCCTCTGATGCAAAAGTATATGCAAAAGTATTAGCAAATAGACTCAGGAAGGTAATCGAACAAGTAGTTCACTCAGATCAGACGGGGTTCATGGCAGGGAAATCGACAATGATTGACATTCGAAGGGCCTACACTTATCTCCAATACGCCGAATGCGGCAGGTCGGACGCACTGCTCGCATCTTTTGATGCGTGCAAGGCGTTCGACTCGGTCGAGTGGAATTTTCTTTGGCAGGTACTCCACGAGTTTGGCATTGGAGATGGGTTTATAAGACGAGTATCACTGCTTTATCAGAACCCGACGGCTAGAGTGACGATCAATGAATTTACCTCCCCCCCTTCCACCTTTATAGAGGCACCCGGCAGGGGTGCCCCCTTTCCCCTTTTTTATTTGCCATGGCGATGGAACCCTTGGCCTCTCAGTTAAGACAGATACTGAAGGGGGACCAGGAGACAGGGTACGCTAGGAGAAATTTAATATCATTATACGCGGATGATTTATTGGTAGGACTAGGGGAACCGCGAGATCTACCTATGGTAATAGAAAATATTCAGGAATTTGGGGAATACTCCGGGTTGAGGATGAATTGGAATAAATCTAATTATATACAACTCAGTAAACAAGAGGACTTAACTCTGAGTAGTGAAACCCCATTAAATAAGGTGGAAAGGTTTAGATATCTGGGTATTGTAATGTCGAATAATTCAGTAGATTTCATCATGGATAACATCGTTCCCTTTATAAGTGAACTAAGGGCTAAATGCCGGAGTTGGTCTAAATTACCATTATCCCAAATAGGACGGGTAAATTTGCTTAAAATGATAGTGTTGCCTAAATTTTTGTATATAGTACAACAGTCCCCAGTTTATATTAAAGATCAGTATTTTAGGAAGATCAAAAGTATTATTTCATCTTTTGTGTGGAGGGATAAGCGACCTAGGGTAAGGCTTGACACTCTGAGCCGCGATAGACAAAAGGGAGGGCTCGCCCTACCAGAATTCAAATTATATTATATTGCGGCCCAGATGGTACACCTATGCTCATGGATACGACCGGATGAGGCCACAGAGGAGTTGATAAATATATTAAGATGTGTGAATCCAGGGATTGCCCCCATACAGAGATTGATGGTAAAGGGGTTGGGTAGGAATCTTCCTCTGATAATTTGCCAGGCTGTAAAAGTCTGGATATGGTCATGTAAGCTGACTAAATATGACAAGTTGGACCCTGACACTCCTTTTATGTATTTACAAACGGTGAGCCATCTGAGAGAACAACAGTGTTTGAGATGGTGGAACGACCAAGGGGTAAGCTCCATTGGACAGTGGTACTTTGATGGGGGTTTAAAGTCCTTTACCCAGATGCAGGCGGAATTTGGTCTACCTAAGGAAGTATTCTATAGGTACCTACAGATAAGGAGTGCCTTGGTCCAATTTGAAAAAGAAGATGGGCGAACGATAGAGGACTCCCCTTGTAAAAGATTTATCAAAACACTGGGGCAGGGAGAGGGGTTAAACGGTTGTCCAAAATGTATAGGTTTCTCCACTCCTATTCACAATCTGAGGAACTGGGGACACTAGAGTCAAAATGGAAGGAGGATATTCCCCGCCTTGATGAGGCCAGTTGGAGCTCTGCTCTAATTGGACTTAAAGATGCGACCAACTCTATGCGGGTACAACAGATACAATTTAATATCCTGCATAGGATATATCTGACACCTGTCCGTATGAAGAAATATACAAACTCTAGATCAGATAAGTGCCCTAAATGCGGTATGTCTGCTGCGTCTTTTATCCATTTGCTATGGGAATGTAAAATAGTAAGTCTTTTCTGGGGGGGGGGGGGGGGCAGCATTCTAGAACAGATTGGTATTCCAAAAGCTGCTTTAAGTAAACTTAATATGATTCTGGGGGTATGTAAAGAGGTAGGAATAACAAGAGATATGAAACAGCTGTTTAAAAATCTGACCTCACTTGCTAAAGTTATAATTGCCCGTCAATGGTTGGCATCTAAAGGTCCGGCAGTGGCCGAATGGATTATGTTGGTAAACTCCACTAATAGACATGAGAAATATGTATACGCATCCCGGGGGGTGTCTCCAAAGTATTATAGGATATGGAATAACTGGAACCGCTCGACATATTACAGTGTGTGTAATGATTTAAAGGAATAACCTTTTTTTATATATATATATATATATATATATATATATATATATATATATATATATGAGGTATAGTAATAAAAGTGGTGTTATATTTATATGGGGTGTAGTAAGTATATAGGAAATTAACACTGAGTTAAAAAATATGGAAGGAGGAAAAAGTATCTACACGAATAAGAATATAATTAAATGATACACCAAGGAGTAATAACACTTAAGTATTGTTTTTTTTTTTTTTTTCTTAAAAAAGCAAATATAGATAATTTAGGTCACTTTCACTAGATAAAGGGCGGTAAGCCCGTAGGAGCAAATAAACACTATATATAACGAGTGTTAAAATGTAAATATATGCACTATAAGAAATTTGTCCACATAGTAAGTTGTTGAAAGTTGGTGGGATTTCTAAGATTCTATATCCCTTTTTTTTTTTTTTTTGGAGATTCCTTGCTAAAAGTGTAGAGGTGATGGCGATACGGGAGGATAGTTTATATATGTATATATATAGTAATGAACGGAAGAACAATTAAATAATTAAATCAGATAATTCATGTAGATGAATATAATCATGAAGACTCAACTATTGATATAGATATAATGTGTAATGGTATGTTTTATGGACTCGCTTTTTTTTGTATCTGTGTACTGTAGTGTATTGCTGTGTAGTGTTATATGTTGTTATATGTATATGTGTAAATGTTCTTTTTTATATGGAAAAAATACAAAAATAAAGACTCAATTAAAAAAAAAAATAATAATTCTGTGTGTAAAAATAAAGCAGCCAGTATTTACCTGCACAGAAGCAAAATACTGTGACGCCCCAAACTAACTCTCTCTGCACGTTACATCTGCCCCACCTGCAGTGCACCTGGTTTTATCCACTTTAGAAAAAATCTGGTTTGCGAACAACTCTGAATCAGGCCCATTGTAACCAATGCACTGCAAACACCATGGCTACCTCGTCTGGTACTCTAAGCATAAAGGAAGAATACATGGTTTTAATGAACTTGTACTATCAGTTCCAAGCCTATTCAGCTCACTGCAACATACCGCCCAAAAGTCCTGATTTCCATGGGATAGTCCAGTATATTTGGGACTGTCCCAACTGCCGGTAGCAGTGTCCCATGGTAGATATGGGGCTGGGGCAGTTGTGAGACCCATCACTCGCTGCTGTCAGCAATGGTGAATAAATGCGGTCGTTATGTGCACAGCATCTATTCACAGCAGACAATGGGTCTGGGGGCATGCCGCAAAGCCATGAGCCATTTTGCCACGGTCATGCCCTGTTTCGGGAGTTCCGATTTCATCATTCCAAAGGGTGGGATGTTGCAATCCTATGTACTGCACCAAAAATGTCGTACTATTGTGTGACGTACTGTGTAGTAGGTGTACTATAGTTTGGTGTACTAAATATATATAAGGGTACTTTTTAGGTGTAATTTGTATAGTTTTATGTTAACTTCTATATCCAGTTACAGCTGTGCCTAGATATATGGACATGTGGATCTGAGAAATTTATCCTCTGATTATAAGAGAGGATTATACTTCTGAAAAATATCTGTATCTGCGTATAAAAATATTCTTTGAGCAATAAGCATCTACTTGCTTCAAGACACCTACATATGCTTTATCCTGTAACCACCAGAATAGCACAAACTTCGGTACTTATGTAATATCTGGACTCCCATTTTTCTTATGAGACCGCGTCCGCTCGCCTCGCTGCGCTCGCCACACTATATAAAATCAACTCCATGCGTAGTTGGATAGTAGGGGTATGAAAAAATGGGGTGCATTTAACATGGGAGCCCAGATAATACATAAGTACCCAAACTTCTATTCCATTCTCTAAGTAACAGGTTACCGACAGTAAGAGGAAATCCCGACAATACTGAATAATTTATTAGTTTAGTTTGGTGATGGCAGACTGCTGGGACTACATGGGACAAAAACAAAGGAAAGGACTACTTTTTGTTATCTTTTTTTTTTTTTTGTATACTTGGCAGCAGTGCTATTCCAGGCAATACGTAAATTAGGGTAGGGCCATGGCATCTTTCAAAAAAGTTTTTTTTTTTTTGTCTCCAATCCTTTAAGAAAGTCTCTCTCAACCTTGTGTTGTAGCTTGTACTCAATCATGTTGACATACAACTGATGACACTGGTCCACTTATGTTTGGTAGACTCCCTTAGATATGGGTCTGAGAGGTTGAGGTAGGTGGCCTCCCAGTTATTTACTACTGGAATTAAATGTGATGAGATGTGCAGAACATAAGTTCCAGACACAGCGTATGTTATTTTTCTTGCATGACTGTGCATCAATCTACACCTTTACCGCTCAATCCTGAAGAAGAGTTTCATGAAGGTCAGAATAATGGATACTGTCCTGATTTCCAGAACCTTTGAGAATGTTTACACTTCAGCTGATCATCATCCTTGAAAAGTTGCTTAAAGATAAATCACTTTCCAACCAGACACTGACATTTGTTTTCACCATCTGGGACTGGACGGGCTAGAACACATTCCTTGTAGAATTAGTTGGCATCCATCCACCATAGGATGAATATTATATACCCTGTTCAACAGTCTGAGGCACTGGGTCCACATCTGTAGTGAGATTTATTCAATTTAAAGAGGGCCTTTACTCAGAACCTTGTGAAGAATTTGTCAGATTGTACCATCTTGAAGGTCAACACCATCTTGCTTATGTCCTAAATACAGAGGTGCACCAACTGATTTTTGTTGCAGCAGAGATCTTACCAATCCTGCAGCAAGAGTACAATTGATGTTGAGAGACTCACAAAATCCTTACAATTTTTTTGTTGTTGATGGGACCAGATTGGAGTTTGCATAGCTCAGAATCTGCCCATATGACTCCTCTGGTAAATCTGGGCTAACAGCAATTAAGGAGGGATTGTCTTGATAATCTAATGAGGCCTACACACATAGCGATTTAGGGGGATTTTCTAAGTGATCTCTTAGATTGCTTAGAAAATGCATCAACTCTGTCTGTGTATGCCATAGCGATGCGCGGCGCTATTGCGATTAATATGAATCGCTCAGGGCAAGAGTTCTCATCGGAGAACCCCAGCCCTAACAGATCACTCAGCACACATCACAAACACATTGCTGTGTGCTGAGTGTTCTGAGCATTCTAGCTGTGCACATGCCTTCGTCGAGTATCACACTTCCCGAGGCGTTCGCATGAGGAGGGGAAGGTGGGGGGCAGGCAGAGGGCAGCATCATGGACATGCCCAGTATTTTAATGGCATCCCCATAAAACGGTTGGGCATTCCCCTGGGAATGCAGGCATGACCTTTCCTGTTTGGGGCAGGTTGCTAACGTCAGCCCCCGCCCCATCTTCGGCGACCTGCAGCCGGAGTAAAAGTGAGCTTAGACGGACTTATTACCGAAGGCAGGAGATATCCTTTGATGGTGAGAACCATGAAATAATTTTTCCTGCTAGCAGCTGCAGGTGAGGGGGCAGGTGTTTGCAAACACATCCCATCGCATGCTTGTGAAGGGTTTTTGGCATTGACCATCTGGCGGGGCAGCATTAAGGTGATACCTAGGCAGCAAATGTAAGCTGCCTAGCGAGCCAACCTGATTCAGGACCTGCTGGAGCAGAATGTGCCCCTAATTCACATACCATGCTATCCTATATGCACAGTATGGTGAAAAGGGATATCCGTGCATGATGTATAGCATATGACAGAAGTAGGGTGTACAGGACAACAAAAACTAACCACAGTAGAGAGCTCAACATTCCCCTCCATAGGCTTTTACACACTAGTTACCAGCCCGTCAAAATGATGGAACAACAAAATGGTAACATTAGCTTAGTCTGCGTGCCAAAACGGAGCAATATTGAATTGGGATCCATCTAGTAACTGCCGGACACTTAGATCCATCATAGAGGTGAGGAGCAGTATTAGACTTTTATTATATAGGATAACAGCCCTATACCCAACATAAGTATTATGCCTACTGCAGACTCCTATCCACCATCATTAGCAGAGAATGTTCTGCTAACGAGAACCACTGCCACTTCATGCAAGGACAATTGTGATGCTTCTGTCCAACGAATAAAAAAAATCGGACCTCACATATAAATCAATTATAAATAATTAAAGACAGAGTAGTAGGTGTAACGATGGAACATTGGCATTAATCAGATGTACTCTAACCCAATGTTTATTGTACATCTCTAATGGTCTGAGGACTGCACATCTGCAGCCCTCAATCTGCGAGTCTGCTCACATGCTGCGGTATTGGGGGCATATTCGGGTAGCGTTACCGGATATGGGGCAGTGACGCTCCCATTTTCTGAAGGGGAATGAGGTAGTGTGTGATGAGTGTAGCTGCACAAAGAGTACAGATATGTCTTTAGCACTGGAGAGAATGGTAATGTAACAGTTCTTATGTATATCAGCAGCCACTGAGGGAGAGATGTGCCAGCCTCCATATACCAACCAACACAACACAAACCAAGTGACACTTCGTAATACATAAATACAAATGTCTATGTAGCTGCACACATTTCCTGGCCTCAAACTGCCTTAGCCTGGCCAAACCAATGGTGATCAGAGACAGCATCTACACACACTGCACTTGGATCGCAAATGCAATGAAATAATTACAGCAATAATAAAGACGGAGTATTCAGTGCAACGATGGAAATGAGCCTGATTCAGATATATACTCTAACCCAGGGGTGGGGAACCTCAGGCCCGGGGGCCGTATGCTCCCCTGTAGCCGGTCTGAGTGGCCCTCCCACCCACCTGGCGGCTTTGCCGGGAGTCAAGTACAGGGGAATTCTCGCGAGAGGTCGGTAGTTCTTGCGAGATTCCTCTTAATCCACAGCAGCTGGAGGCTGTCAGTCCTATTCAGCGGTAGCCGCTGGGGTGTGGGACGGCTGCAGCAGGACAATTTGTAAGAGAATGTTTTACATATGGCCCCCCAAAGGATTTTTTCCCCATACAAACGGCCCTTGGCACAAAAAATGTTCCCCACCCCTGCTCTAACCCAATGGTGAGCATACATCTCTGATAGCGTGAGGACTTCACGTGTTGTCCTCAATCTGCGAGCCCACTCACAGATTCCCTCTGTTTGACAGGTTTTAAATGAGCAAAGTGATACATTGAACCACCTTCTAATATTATGCGTAACCAATTAACGTCTTTTCTTTATCTTCCAATAATATTTTTGGTTCCAAATACCCAATTTTCAGCTGTATTGAAGAGCACGCACAGAACAGAACAAATCATCAGAAATCCTTCTACACTTGAAGCGGTTTCCCCACTAATTGTGTAGTGCATGGTGCCAGCAATATAATGTCTACTCTATGGGGGTGATTCTGGTTGGCTCGGTAAGCTGCGATCGCAGTTTACCGAACACCAGAGACGCCGCCTGTCCGCACAACCGCCTAATCCCTCGTTTACATGCAAGGGGATGTGTAACGAAGACACATCCCTTCACATGTCTCCGCTACAGGAGAAATCATTCGGTCGGTGACCATCGCATGATTTCTCCTGGCTTTGAAAATAGAAGTTAGTGCTGGGACGAAGACGGGGCTGGCAGCTGACATCTGCCCGCCCCCGGCACACAACGTCCCGTCCGCGTACCCAGGGGAACGCCCAGTGCTTTCATGGTGACACCCATAAAACCAATGGGCGTTCCCATGGGCATCCCCCATCCTTGCCAGTCCCCGAAGCCGCTCGCAAAGTGGAGCTGCACGTGCACATAATATACCATATGCGCAGAGCTCCAAACATTGGAACTTGGCCAAATTCATCCCTGTCCAAAGGAATCAGAATCACCCCCCTATGCACACGCACTACTTATTCGCTTTCACTCGAACTCTGGAATAAGAGATAGATAAATTCTCTGGGTGCGTGTACGATATCACAGTGATCCTCAATATACATTCAGGTCTTAATTAAAACTAAGTCAATTAAATATCAATAAAAACATTACGATTTGGTTTACAATCAAAATTTCATCAACTAAAATAGAACGGTCCAATGTTTAATTTTACTGTAACAAGTCCAACACAATTAATGAGGTCACCAATTTTCCCTCATTTAACAAGTATTTGCATGAAGAGCTCATATTGTGTTAAAAAATATATATATATATTTAAGAAGTCCAGCTTAACTTTTGCCTGGCTTTTAATAGAGTCCAATAGAATCTCATGTTCCTTTCCATACACATTTATTTGTGTGCAAGTCAGGCCAGGGATGAAGCCTCAGTGAGCTTCGGAGGATCCAGTTTCAAGTTTTTGTAGTCTACGCCGTCGCAGCTCCTCTGTGTTTGGTTCTTCTGATGAAGTGCCACCTTCCGCGCCATTGACAATCTCTTCAGTTGTAGATGTGGGAGAATCTGTGGGGATCAACATACAAAAATCAATATGTCCTGTTTAAATTGTATTTTAACCAGTTAGAAATCAGTTTAGCATAAAGCATATACCTGACTGGAGTGAAGTCCCAGCATCA
>NC_139227.1:76365003-76452503 GCF_055691185.1 Crinia signifera
GATTCGGTACTCAATGATGTACGATGGCATACGATGCTATCCGATCCGATTTCATTTTAAATCGGATCGCATCGCATGCGGTGACGCGATCAACCCCGATTTTTACATTGGAATCAATGTTAAATGGTCCCTGAGACCCGATTTTACATTGATTTCAATGTAATAACCCCGCAAACCCTCGATTTGTATAGGAAACCCCCCCTGATGGTTTAAAATGCGCCTCCATTGTTAACGCCACCCCAGTATTGACGTCAACCCGAAGCGTGACGAGCGCAGCGAGCCCCGCGAGGGGCGGCGGTACGCGTCCTCCGACTTTTTCATACCCCCACTATCCACGTCGGTGTGGAGTTGAGAATAGAATAGTGTGGCGAGCGCAGCGAGCCACCGATCCCGAAGCGTGGCGAGCCCCGCGAGGGGACGCGGATACCTGTGAAGCCCGCGAGGGGACACGGATACCTGTGAAGTATCCGCCTGCGCTCGCCACGCTTCGAGCTCGGTGGCTCGCTGCGCTCGCCACACTATTCTATTCTCAACTCCACGCCGACGTGGATAATGGGGGTATGAAAAAGTCGGAGGACGCGTACCGCCGCCGCTTGCCACGCTTCGGGTTGACGTCAATACTGTGTTTCTGTGCAGATGTGACAAGGGGAGGGCTTTGAAGGGTTAATAAATACAGTAGTGTTACAGATGGCCCATCCTATGGGCCAACCATAAAAGCGGGAACGATATCGGATCGCATCGTTCAATATCGTGTATGTGCATTTGTGGTATCCGATGCGATGCGATCCGATTTTGATACGGAGAATAGCATGGTGCGCAATTAACTTAGCGGGCGCCCAGATAGGAAACAAGTACCGTAACACGTAATGGGGCAAGTAGCGATAACATTTATTTGGTATCATCATTTTGTATCTACCATAATCACTCCAAACCCAGAAAATGGTCATGTGTGTCAACATCATATAATGAAGCTAAGTGGAAGAGGCTTCATAGGACTCTCACCCAATGCTCGCCAATACGGTCAGGTACTGGTTAATCTGTAACATGGCAGCATCTAAAAGAGTATGGATATTCTGAAGACATTGTAGCCTGGCTTCCAGGTTCTGCCGCTCATGACCTTCCATTGCTCGTAGCTCCTCATCTGTCAAACCGGCAAAGCCTGCGGGAGGCATCGGCATTGGTGGCAAGCCTGAGGACAGAATGCAATACAAAGCCATCAATGACTGGGCATATCTGCCATTCCTCTGTTACTAAGAAGAGTGCTATTTAGGCTGTTAGAACTTACCGAATGGAGGGAAAATCGGCATTCCCAAAAATGGAGGTGGAAAGGGAAACCCTGGTAGAGATGTTCCAGCAGATGTATCTGGGCCCACAGAACTGGAACCATCTCCAGGTCTTGGAGCAGATGCTGAAGAAAAAAAAAAATCAGATTACGGCAATAGAATTGATCAATTACTCTAGAATATAATTAAGGGGACGGTTAATAATTATAATTAGATGCGATGGTTACTTATCACAGGTGATACAAGACCGCTTCCAAAACCGGTTATGTTTCCAGAGAGGAAATATGTTCTTGTTAGCATCTTCCACTAATCATGCAACATAAATCCACTAGATTACATAACTAGAGATACATTATTAAACACATGTTTGTTCGAATGCTCTTTCTGCCTGTCCCGCATTAGAATGGAGGATCTGAAAGGAAGAATCTTACCAGTGGAGGGTCCCGCATTGGCTTCTTCAGGAGCATTGGCTCCAGGAGCCCCAGGAACAGGAGGAAAAGGACCCAGTGGAGGCCAAAGTGGAAACATCCCAGGAGGAAAAGGAGGAAGAATCCCAGGAGGAACTAAATGGGAGCAAACAGTGCGTCATGCAGTGAAAAGCTCTGATAGATATACAGTACGTCAATAACATGCAATCTATTCCTTGCAAGGCCTAATATAATTGGCAAATGTGCATAGGTTATGCTCTTGTGGTTTAACTTACAGTTGGGTTGTGGAGGAATAATTGGTGTCTGTTGTGCAGGAGCCACGTGTGGCTGCTGGGCAGGATCAGGCTGATCTGCGGGTGTCTGTGTCTGGCTGGGGAGAGAGGCTCTGAGTACATCCATACGGCAAGTGGGACACGTCTGCTGTCTTTGGAACCAGGAACGCAGGCAGCTTGGAAGAGCAAGAATTGTTCGGAGATAAGTAGTGTGCAGAGATACCAGAAACTAGTCATCTAACAAGTCAGCCTGTTAAACATGACACATCCCAACGCTCAAATAAACCCGCCACAACAATGACACAACCCAAAAAATTCTAAAAACATATTTCCAGTGGTATAATACCGGAGACACTTACATTACATAGATATCATTACAGATACCTTACACTTGCTTTTCCTCACAAGATCTACAGTAGGCTCTAAAATCCTGTACTCAAAAATAACTTTTGTATGTCCATCCTATATACAGCATCAGAGGCATCTTAAGGGTCAAACCGCTTTTCCACACTACAACATTAACCAGCTTTAAATCAATTACACATCAAATACATTTACAGAACCACATCAAAGGAAATGACAACACTTTTTCGTTAACAGAACACTGGCAATAAGCTTGGATTTAATATTTCTAAAAAACCCTTTATAATACAGCAGGTATAATCTACCTTCTTAGGTACGAAAACACAGTAGCAGAAGATTATTTATAAAATCTGCCCAGAATTATATAATATGCACGGACACTAAGGAAAACTGAGGTGAATCCGTAATCCGCAATAACTAAAGCTGGTGAATGTTATAATCACTGTATATTTCACTGTGTACAGCCCCCAGTCATCTGTAAGTGATACAACTACTCATGATAGTCTACGCAGTTCTGTACTGGTTTGACTCCTTTCATAACTATCTGTACTTTCTATGCATTTTTATACCTCTGGTCTCCCCACCTCCATCTATCCAAGCACCAGATCTGCATGCACAGGACAGATTAATTTTTTTTTTTTTTTTTAAATGTTACACTGAGCCCAGCACACAACAAGTCCCTAGTGTCCAGCACGTCTCTGGTGTAAGGTCAGGAGACAAGTCCCTAGTGTCCAGCACGTCTCTGGTATAAGGTCAGGAGACAAGTCCCTAGTGTCCAGCATGTCTCTGGTATAAGGTCAGGAGACAAGTCCCTAGTGTCCAGCACGTCTCTGGTGTAAGGTCAGGAGACAAGTCCCTAGTGTCCAGCACGTCTCTGGTGTAAGGTCAGGAGACAAGTCCCTAGTGTCCAGCACGTCTCTGGTGTAAGGTCAGGAGACAAGTCCCTAGTGTCCAGCACGTCTCTGGTGTAAAGTCAGGAGACAAGTCCCTAGTGTCCAGCACGTCTCTGGTGTAAGGTCAGGAGAAAAGGCCCTAGTGTCCAGCATGTCTCTGGTGTAAGGTCAGGAGAAAAGGCCCTAGTGTCCAGCACGTCTCTGGTGTAAGGTCAGGAGAAAAGGCCCTAGTGTCCAGCATGTCTCTGGTGTAAGGTCAGGAGAAAAGGCCCTAGTGTCCAGCACGTCTCTGGTGTAAGGTCAGGAGACAATTACATGCTTTTGAGATCTGGATCCTTTACAGATAGAAAAGCTTCCAATGTATACTGACATTTTCCAGAATGATAATTAACTTTAATAGCCAGCTTTTTGTTATCACTTTCCTCCAAATTTGGCATTATGCAGTTGGTCCCCTCTTTTACCAGATATGAACCCAATCATCCCATCGATGCCATGGTTCCACCACTGGCAAATATTGAGGAATTGTGGACAATTATCCAGGAGGACACTATCTATACTGTACTTCAGAGCACTTGTGGGGTCCATGCCAGTCATGCTGCTGCTGTAATCCGATAGTGAAAAGGACCTACTGTATGCGTTACTATATAGGCTTCTCAGTTGTATTAACTTTGGGTTTACTTACTAAGATGGGTGATCTACTGAAGATGGGATGTTGCTATGAACAACCAATCAGAATCTACTTATATATTTATTGTGAACCTTCTAGAAGATAGTAGATAGAATCAGATTGGTTGCCCATAGCAACATTCCATCTGAACTAGAAGTCTGATCTTAATAAATAATCCCCAAAGTCCGCAAACCACCATAGTGACCAGACACAAGATTTCATTGCCTCACTTATGCAATCCTGATTAGCTTTCCATTCAATGTTGACTATATAGTCCAAATCAAATCAAAATAGACATCAAATGGTTTTCAGCCGCATTCGATCCCAATGCGCTGCATCACATTTGATTAGAGAAATAGACTGTGCCGGCAAGACTCTATAGTCCAAATCAAATGTGTAATCTGCACCGTGCAATTCGATCCCTGTCGGATTGGTATTAAATATAAAATAAATCGCACTGTGTGTATGGCGCTTTAGACTAGACCAAAAAGTGGTTATTGTGCGGCCAAATAAATAAAGTGCCAACACGTATCAATTGTATGATATTGCTTCATATAGTGAAGGAAACTAACCTAGTGTGGAATATATGGTTACACGGCAGTCTCTTGGCTCCTGTCACCATCTCCTCTCTGCAGATGATACACACATTGTCCATAGCCTGCAGCTCCTCTGGTGTGGCATCTGGATACCTATAGGTGGTATAAGAAACAGTTATTTATGATTTAGCAAAAGATCATTAGTTCTGCATACAGAAATGTAGAACTGCGCATGTGTGCCAAAAATAGTTGTATAAAAGAAAATCTGGAACGTCTTAGGAGAAAAGCGCATCTTCCTTACCCTCATAGACAGAAACCCAGGCATTACTGATGACACCATATTACTCAAACATTTTTCTGGATGTGGTCATTAACCTGGGCATTACATGCTTTTTGTGAAAGTGCTCAGTTTTAGTTCTTATTGATCATAGATACAGATATTTTTATAAGACGTTTTTGGCAGATAGAACATTTTAGTAATCCAATACTTAAAATGTTGAATATTCCCTTTACTACTAGATCGGTCACCTACTAACAGTGGAGGTGCTCTTAAAATGTAAGGACATAACTGAAATGGGCTGCCAAGCGGATACCTAGTAAACTGATCGGCTTCATATGCACATGGATATTGCTGTAGCGACCGCAGCCTTACGTAAGTAGGTGACGGGTGCACTTCAAAAGAGCCATCTGATATGTTTTTTTGAAGATTGCCATGTTGTTCTTTCTCTTATAATAAAGATTGGTTCCGCATCAACCCCTCGGATTACAAATTCCTCCTACAATACTTCAGAGGATAACCAAAGATGGTAATATGAATTCACCCTTGTTCAGCTGATTTATGACTTTTTAATTCTATCCATACCACATAGTATATATAGCATAGTCTCTATTGTAGTATCAACTAATTCATCTGCTTTTTAACAGTATTTTTATTAATCGTATATTATTCAATTTTATTTTATTAGGATCATTAAAATTTGTTAATTGATTTACCGTCTTCTGTATTTTTCAGCCTGTCCTGGCACAAACCCCCATTTTTTTTTCTTTCTCTTATAATTTTTGTTTTATATCACAGCGCCCTTTTACCATTACTTACAGTGTGTTCATATTGCGGATGGCTCTCCTCGACATGATAGCATCAGTCACTGCCTTCTTAAACTGCCTGAAAGAGAAGAGAAACAAACAGTCATAATGAGCAACTGCCCGAGGATATTCTGTGTAAATATAAAAAAAAAATTTTAAGTATTTTCTCAGATTTTGATGAAGACATTTTTGCTTGCAGGCTACACCCTCAATTCCTGTGACTAAAGAGGTACAAATCTGGAGTAGAAGGCGAAGCGCTGACTGCAATAGTCTTGTATATAGGGCATTTATACTACCATGCAG
Source organism: Crinia signifera (assembly GCF_055691185.1). Taxonomy (NCBI): domain Eukaryota; kingdom Metazoa; phylum Chordata; class Amphibia; order Anura; family Myobatrachidae; genus Crinia; species Crinia signifera. The sequence continues at coordinate 76,370,832 of NC_139227.1, forward strand.
TTGGTACCATGGGGCCAGTTCTGGATCACTCACAGTGATCCGAATTTGGCGCCTGATCCGATGTTCGGGGTTTGCACAGGTTACCGAGCAAACTGAATCAGTCCCCATGTGCAGTATGGAACTCACCAAGAGTGGGCTTATTTAAATTATATTGTAGTAAATCAGTAATCCTCCAGAAGAAAGTGCTCACTAGGTTTTAGCTGGAAGAGACCTAGAACACCACAACAACTAGAAAGCCACCAGGCCTGGTCTAGATGGATGGAAAGGGCAGGGTAGTGAAGGAATAATTGTAGGTGAGTAACAGGCAGTACTGTTTATCCTTTTCCACATAGGTCACAAATTCTTGCAATACTGGGCCCATGTATGGCTACGTAACGTAAATGTTTCAATTTCTGATAGTATAAAGAGAAATACTCTTTATAGTAAGTACAACTGTTACCTAGATCTCTTACTCTGGTAACAGCTGGTGCGGCACCATGTGGACTATTGCAAAGTGTGAGGCCTCACAAGTGCCCTCAACAGTGGGTGTGGTCTAGTTGGAAGTGGGCGTAGCTTTGCAGCAGCCCTCGATTTGATCACTTTGGGAGCCATGCCCAGTCTCTCTGGAGATGATGGCTGTCCTCAGAGACAGGGCTGTATGTAGGGCCGGCTCTTCCTCTGTGACATGAGCCAAGTGCTGCAGTAGAATATCACACTGCAGCACCCAGTTCCTGTCACTACAGAGGAGTCGGCACTTTGGCGTTACACCAGGGTATGGACCGCACCCCCATTCCGACACCACTGACCTTACCTCATTGCAAGGTACATTGGACGAATCGCGAAGAGAGGGAATGTGTGGAATTTCACCATGATTGCCATGAAGGTAACGTAAAGCAAAACTTTTATAAACCCTGCAACACAGTAAAAGGGAAAGATTAAAAAGCCCACTCTAAAATGTAAACCTGCTTTTTTTGTTATCAAACATGTGCAAAAAAACAGTAATTTATGAACTACAAAAGTGGAAAACAACAGTGCAAAAGCATGTGGCACATGGGACACTGCAGGCTGGAACGAGCAACTGCATGGCATTTGCAAAGGTGCAGAGTGCTAAAATGAACACTAAGTGGATATATCTGCATTGTTGCAATTGTTTCCCATAATGCTGGAAACAAACATTTTTGTAAAGAAATCTGCTGCTTACCAGTGAGGAGCTCAGTGTATAACATGTACACAGCCTTATTGTCCCACGGATTCTCGCTCTGCAGGTCCACTGAGTGGAGGATATACTTTATGAACACGGTGAGGATCATGGTCATGAGTATGGCATACTGAGAAGGCAAGAACAAGTCATGGGAATCAGTAGCAGATAAATGATAAAAATAAATCCCAGAGGTCATGCAGGGACTAGTAGTAATAGTAAACGTAATGTCAAATGGATATATGTTATGTCCTCAGTGGTTAATCTGTATCTGCACTATGGGCGAGATGTACCAAGCCTTGAAAAGTGATAAAATGGAGAGTGATAACCCACCAACCAATCAGCTCCTTCCCGTCATTCTTCACACACAGCCTGTGACATGGCAGTTAGAAGCTGATAGACTGGTGGTTTCTGGTGGTTTATCACTCTCCATTTTATCACTTTTCAAGCGGAGTACATCTGTCCCTATGTAAGTAGTGCTTAAGTTAGGATTAAACAAGTGGGGTTTATAATAAGGGTATGTTGCAAAAATACAAAAATCAGGAGACTGACATACTACCGTATAACTAACTGACCGGTGTATTATTGTGTCTAAAAGAAATGTGTCACATAACAGTCTTTAAGAGTGTGCAGTGCATTCCATCCTTGCCTGCATCATTCTGTGCCTGTGTATGCTGCATGCTGTCCACATGAATCCAAGTATACAGGGGAATTGAAAAGCGGATATCAGAGGGGGTAGAAAAATGCAGCTGCAAAGGTCTGCTCCATGGTCTATTTCTTTATATAACAATCTATATTCTTGCAAACAAAGCCCAACACCCACTTACAAGAGCCTCTGTAAGCAGAAACACTGACTGCCAGACATGATTCGAGCTAAAGATTACTTTATACTGTGGCAGGGACAGCATACCTCCACATGAAGACAATGTGGAGGATCAGATCCATGTTTTAGCAGTAGCTGCAGAGAAACAGATCTGATCAGGGTCGGGCTGATTAGCAGCACCTGTGCTCTCCTGATATATTGCTCCTGATGCTGCCCAAGTGATAAGTCGGGGTGTGGGCTATGGTAGGGACCACTGGAGCTAGTACATAGTGTGTACTATGCTGTTACGTCTGTAATTATTATAGGACCCCAGCAAGTTACTGCAGAATGGCCACCACATGTGTGGTCAGTGGAGCGAAGTAACGTCACTACTTTTTGATCATCAATTTTTATATGTGCGGTCATCAGCATAGGTGTGTTGGAAAAAGACTTCTTTAAAACTGATGCTTACATGTATTAAGTTAGCAGTCAATGATGTAATCTCTGAGCTATAAACCCATATAGCCAATATTGATATAAGGTACTTGCTGTAAAAATGCAGCAATGTGTTTGTTGTATAGGTAATAAAAAGTGAAAGTTTCCTTTGACAGAATAGGTTAGTATTAAATTATAAGAAATACAAGCTGTCCGCATTTCATGGACAGAACCCCAAACAAAGCTTTATTAGGTTTAAGTTGACAAACAGCCTTACATTTTACACATTCATATTTGTGTGTAACTATCAGACTTAATTACTTACCTCAAACCCAAACACTAGCTGTACGGAGGCTCCTCGGGTGACCAAACTATGATAGGCATGGGATACAAACAGAACATCCAACACACCCAGCAAGAGAATCAGAGCTGGAGACAATATAGAGAATGACAAATATATTAAGGACACGTAGTGAATGCCGAACATTTTACATTCAGTATCACACACACACACGTATCATTTGAAAGCGGCAGACACTGTGCACATGAAAGGCAGCTGTTTAGACCAATAGGGCCTATTTATAGCAAGTACAGCTCCATGCAAATCAGATAGCGGCAATCACAAGAGAGGAAGTGATACTGAACAGTTCAAATACGCAAGTAATCACTCACTAGAGGACTTCTGAAAATCTTCAGTTCTAAATTGTTCAAACAGGGCCTGATTCATGTATGGTAGCTATAGCACAACCACAAGGATGCAGCTGCGTAAAGGTGTATACACACGGTGATATTCCTTTTCTATTCGACTTGCTATGCAATCTTTGCTAACTCATGTGCTATTTACATACAATTCATGATAACTGCATTAGATTTCCACTATATAATCATTGCTGCCCTGGCTATCTTGGTTTCGATTTGGGCTGTCCCCAGCGAGCATCGGGTTCGCAAGGTAAAAAACCTGTACCATCTGGATGCGATTTTGACTATATAGTCACAATCTCATGCTGGATTGTACCTTGTGTACACACCATCAGTATGTGTCACTAAACTCTAATGCAGCAGGAGGTGTCTGTAGGCGATAGAGGCTTCATGTTTGCAGAACTAACCAATCAGAGTGCTGCATCAGAGGACACATCCTCAGATCACCATGGCTACAATCAGTTGCGATTCACAGTGGTTTTAGGCAACGGTCAGTTTGCATAAACTGAAGCTTATTCAGGCTGTCGAAGCCACACGTCCGGGTCCAGGAAGCCTGTATATGACAATGTAGACCCTGGAGCCATCACACCTAGGAAACAGTGCTGCCCCTACTCTGCCCCAGCAGGTCCATCATGCTGCAGCTGACAGTGGGCGGCCAGCAACATTGCAAACCCGTTCTGTGTCCGAGCTTTATTTTATATTTAGGCCAATCGATCAGAGAACAGACAACTAGCTGGTGATCTGAACATAAATCAGGCACCTACTTCACAGAAATTTCCCTCACTTGACAGGCAATACGCTTATAGAGTGATGAAGTATAAGTGTGGTTGTAAATTATGTTTCTATGGCACTTACCAAGGATCCGGAAATGAAACAACCATGAAATGTTCGGACTGCGCTCCATCTGTGATTAAGGAAAAAGGAGAAGGTATAAAGACATGACAAAAGTGGTCAACAAGCATTTAGGTCTTTTCAATTGACTCTCAGAGTAAATTCCAGATAATATTGTAAGGCAATCACAGAAACAATAATAGAGCTCAATAATTCCACTCAAATCTAAAAAGCTACAATGGCTGTTCCATTGTTCAGCATGATTTCCCAACAGTCACAATCCCGACAACCATTGGCCGATGGTCAATATCCAGACAGGGTCGAATTGATGACATTTAAAATACAGACATATTTCAAATGTCAACAGGCGAAAAAGTAGACTTGCTTATTTTTTTGTGGGGGGGGGGGGGGGTGTCTATGTCAGTATAGAAGTGTACTTATATACTGTATATAAGTCGGGCACACTATTATAATCTTACTCTTTGAACACTTTGATCATGAATTAAGAACAAGTCAGTTTTGAAGCAAAAATACGGAAAAACTCATGTTGACTTTTTGACCTGTCTGATCTGATGGATTAAAAAAAAAAAAAAAAAAAAAAATTTCTTAAAATTTGCAATCATATAAAATAAAAATTAATATAAACCCAAATGTTCAAAGCCTCAAACTCATATTTCAGGAGTATGCACAAAAATCCATCATACAGAAGACTGGAACCAGTTAATCAGGTAGGTCACTGGTGCAATGCTTCCATTATATGGATTGGACTGCCCAATAATAGTTCATATTTTCCACACTCAGGCACAGAGATAGGGGTAAATCCCTTGAGTATGTATTTGCTGCATGCAAGGTCTGAGCTCTCCAGTTGAGTACGGTTCCCGTATAAAGGTATGCTCCCTCTATCGGTGAACGGATATGGTAAATATTAACTATTACAGGATAGCCATAACCATTTAAATATAGCATTGTACTACACTATACACAAACAGGCTTCTGTGTAATTGCACTTTCTGCATACTTATTAACTACATATATGAACTTGGGGAATTGAAGCATTTGGCTGTGAATTTTGACGGGATTGCTATTGATTACATTCATGCGCCATTAATAAAACACACAGGGCTTTACACCTGGTATTACTACCAGCTTACATTTTGAGGTTGAATCTGCGGAGGCAGTTTGCAAATCCAACATTACATAAATATACCCCTCATGGTGTAATCACGGACTCTCCTCCTTTACAACCAATGGGTGTAAAATAATGGTCAGTTACATATGAGTAGGGACGCCAATCCCGGGGCATTGTTTCAATCCCGGGATTCGGGATTGAAAAATGCTCAATCCCGGGATTGGCATCCCTAATAATAAAAAACGCCCTGGCCGCCCACTATTTACTTACATTTGCGGAGTGGGCGGCCGAGCTGATTGGGTGGCTTGGAGCTGGGTGCAGCCGGGAACCGGGTATGCTGAGTGGGCGGGCGAGAGGGCTGATGGCTGTGCCCTGTGCAGCGTGACCTCGTCACGCTGCGCAGTGCTGCACTGCCAGGTATGGGAGAAGCCAGGCAGAGTCTGATCGCTGCCCGGAATTAGATTGCTTATGCGCAGTCTAATCCCGAATTCCCAGGATTGAAAACTCCAATCCCGGTATTGAAATCACTGCGTTTTGGGGGCCAAATCCCGGGATCCCGCCGATCCCGATCCTGGGATTGGCCACCCTACATATGAGTAATTAGCTGAAGGTGTTTCCCATAGCCGAAATGGCATCTAGAACAACTGAAAAGTGTTCTAGAGAGCAATTACACAGTCATTTCGTGAAACGATGACAAACTACACTTAAAACAAAAAACTTCATCATGTAGTTCCTTTACTTTGAGAAAAACATTGAGGGGTATAACTTACAAAATCAACACGATCCTCGGCCAGCCAGTGGAAACATTTAAGGAATAGCAGAAGAGTGAAGAGGGCTACGAATCGTGGGCTGAAATCATCTCGGAACACTGTGAAAGCGAGGCACGTTTCTGTGACGGCATACCAGGAGCGCTCCAACAGATGCTGAGACCCATGGCAGCAGCAAGGAACAAACAAGAGGAAAGGAATGTGTTACATTACTTACTAGGTAGAGTGTTTGCATAAGCATATTAATGAGGGAACACAGACTGACATATGGAATGCTGACAGGAGCAGAAACTAAGGCATCGCATAGGTCTGTACTTTTCCCAGCAATATGGAAAACAAAGGCAGACAGCCCTTTGTGACGCTTCTTGCTGTCAGGAACAATTCTGATACTTGATGATAACCATCTGGATAAATGAATGTCAGCTCTAACAGATCAACACTGAATGCCCATACATACTGGGTGACTGAGCTGAGAGCCGCTCAAAACAGCAAGTTTGGGTGGCTTTCAGCTCATAGCCGCCAGGTGTGTATGGCCCGGCGATGAGCGCTGAACGCTGCTGTGCGCTCCCGCATTATCGCTGGGAAAGCCGCTCATCTGCTGGTAATACCAGCAGATGAGCGGCTTTGAGGACGGCTTTGCATAGTGCTGCGCTATGCAAAGCCGTCCTCCCCCCACTGACGGGCAGGGGGAAAACCGCTCAGTGTGTATGCACTTAGTGTCTTTTCCTCCAGCGATCATCGTTGTTCGTACACACGGCATAATCGCCCAGTGTGTATGGACCTTAGTAAGACTCAGTTCCCTTCTACAATTTATAAATGGAGATGTTTATATTAGCTGGAATCAATGATCATTTACAACAGCTCAGCCAATAAACAAGCACAATACAGTTACATAAAAGTTATGGCACATGATTTGATGTCTCCATGACTTACAATTCTGTTTTTTTTTCTATGTTTACACAAGTTTTTGTCTTAGCTGGTAGGTTAGTTATGTTTGAAGTTGCTCAACAAAGAAAAAAAAAATGAAGACTCTTAACAAAAAACATACTTGAATACAGATTGCTTAATCTTGTTGTTTTCTTGTTTGAGAGTATTGTACACATTTTTAGGTGTTACTTTTGCTGATACCAGTATGTATTCTGCCGTATGCTTACACTACACATGATCTTTACTTGCTTGTTTATGTTATTTGATCTCTGTACGTGAAATTTTTTATTCTTGAATAAAAAACACTATTTAAAAAAAAAAAAAAACACACGGCACATGCATAGAGTATTATGTACAGTAAGCGCAGCACTCGCCAAGTGTCACTTACCTCCATCTCAGCTGCTCTCAGTTGACCAAAAAACACTTTGCCCATGAACTTCCCTAAGAGGAACACCAGGACAAAAGCTTGTATATAAAGAACCTATGGGTAAAGAAATATTTCTATCAATACATCGAACAGTCTGTTCGCCATGGCCACACGCACCCGGCGTATGCACATGCGCAGAAATGCATTTGCCAAACATGGGTCCCCATGCAAATGAATGCTGGCTGCGAACGGACCAGAATAAGGGCCTAAATGTGATAAAGGAGCGCCTATGTAAATGAGCATCTTGTGTCGTGGCCCATCATTTACCTGGGGGTGATAGCTATGCAGCTGCTGCAGCCTACCGGTATCTCTTACTGCTATGACACTTATACATAATAATGTGCACACTAGAAGAGGCAGCACCCAACATACACTAGACAAGGATGGGGAAACAAGCACCTGTCTGTGACTACAATATCTGAAGGAGATAGATTCCAACTTAAAGTCCCAAGTATTTCTAAAGTCTACTTCACGGTTATTACTCACAGCCATGCTGGGGCTTGATTTGGTCAGGTACACGACTGTGGGGTAGAACTGGTGCTTGAGAAGATAAGCGTGGGTCACCACTGCAGCTGTAAGGGCCAGACTGGCACCTGTCATCATTGCTGTCCTCATCATGGTAGTCATGGGAGGGACAGCACCCTGTAGAAAGTTAAGGGACAATAATTATTCCCTATGGATTACTTGGAATGGTCTCATTTTGGGCAGGTGTACTAAGCCTTGAAGAACGATAAAGTGGAGAGAGATAAAGTAACAGTAAATCAGCTGTAATTTTCTAAATACAGCCTGTACAGAAGAAGCGGATTGGCTGGTACCTCATCCCTCTCCAAGGTCTAGTACATCTACCCCATATAAAAAGGAAAATAAATACAATTAGGAATTCCATATTATAGGCTGTAGCATTTTTATATTGCAATATTGTCAAATATGAATATGCTTACAAGGATTATTACATTGTATTACACACATAAGCAGGTTCTCTTACATCACCTCACGTAGCCCAACTTTGTGTACTCTGCCACACCATGCACAAACAAACAGGGCTATTAGAAATACCAGCATATGTAGAGGTGATCTTTATATAAACTGCTACATAATTGCAAGTGTATAATAATCAGTAATATTTTCCTGACTGACACACAAGACAGAAACTCAGTTACAATACAGAAAATAAATAAAAGTTGCAATACATGCATTGACTGCAAGGGAATATGGCACTCGAGTCTCCACCATGTCTGGCTCTGGTGCCTTCCTCTGGGACAAAGCCGACCCTTTAATATACACAATTGGAACAAAGCGGCACTCAGACTGGTAACTGTGATAAAACCGTTCTTACCACACCTGTCTAGAATACCGCTTTTACAACAACATCCCAGGTCAGAACCGGTATTTCGAATACCGTTTCAATCAGGGTCACACCTGGGATTCACCCCATATACACTGCAGTGCAGACCCGGGATATTGCTAGGTTGGCATCATTCACAATGCACACGGGTGCAGTGTCATAAACTCCGGCGCTTGGAGATGGCATAATCACCAAGTGCCAGGAAGTGTGCTGGTGGGACCCCTGCAGCAGCTTACTTTGTTAAGCTTCTGCTGAGCTGCCCCAAGCGTCCCTCTGTGCGTTAAATGGACACCGCACACACAGCATTTATACCTCTTTCAGATTGCGATCCCGTTCCGACCCAACACCGATGCTTTCACACTCGACCCAGGTCACTCATTATACAAAGGGTTACCGAGGTTTAACCCATCTTAAAACCTGGGTCAAATTGCCAGGTTGCTTGACTCGGGTTATAGGTTTTGTTGCTTTCACGCTGCACCTCGACCCAAGTTGATAGGTCATCAACCCAGCAATAATTCGGTTCGAGGATACGGAGTCAAAGGGGTATTACACTGAGGCCCGAACCAGCAATATCACAGTAAATTAGTTTGGTGTATAAGGGGTATAACTGTTGCAAGAGACCCATCTGAGATCAGACAGATAACTATGCATGTAGTGATCTCACTAGGATGCGGGCATGGCGCAGGGGCTGTACGAGTGCATAATGCATGTCAGAAAAGGGGGTGTGGCTGTCTGAGAGTGGGGCACAGCCCACACCGGCACCGCTAATAGAGATGAGGCAGGCCCTCTGGTAATGCTATTAGGGGCGTCCCCGGCTCCTATTCAGGTGCTGGATTTCCCCCAAGCTTTCCACTTGTTAATATTTGCCATTCGGTTTTAGCCGGGCACGGTGACCTGCTAAAACAACCTAGCGTGAAGACTATGCATGCACAATATAACACAGTCTGCAATTCCAACTACTAGCCCTGTTGGGATTGAGATGTATGCAACTTGGAATTGGCTACAGATGTGTAATCGCAGTTATGGAGCATGAGCTGAAAAGCACTAGATCTGTCTTTATAATGGAATACATGCAAATCTGCTACAACTTAAAAAACCATGCTCTCATCATCTCACACACTGATTATTGCAGTAATCTCCTGATTGGCCTTCCCCAAAACAGACTCTCACCACTACAGTCTATAATGAATGAGGCTGCGATTCTATTCTTCCCAGCCAGATGTTCATCTTCTGCAAAGCTACTCACTTCATTGGTTACCTGTATTCTAACGTATTCAATACAAAACAATTTTGCTTACGCACAAGGCCATAAACCAAACTACACCAAAATACATCTCTTATCTCTAAATATCTTCCAACCTGACCTCTTCGCTCCTCACAAGATCTAAGGCTCTCACCCACACTCATTCCTGCAACGGGAATGGGAGCGAGTACTTTCTTCAGGTTGCTCCCACTCTTCAGAATGCTCTCCCACACACAATAAGACTCTCCTCCAGTCTCCAAACTTACAAGCGTTCCCTGAAAACTCACCTCTTCAGGCAAGCGTATCAAATTCCAGAACCAGCCACTAAACTGTCATATAGCGTTCCTATCCCATCACGTTCCCACTGTACAGGCCACATACATTCTCTTTCTCTTTCACATTTTTCATCCTCCTGACCCATGGCCAAACTGCTGGGTCACCGTATCATACAGCACACCAGGAACCTTTATATTCTGGTGGACTTTATGCAATAATGCCCAGTTTGTTGTATCACCGCCTCCTATTATAAAGCACAATGGAATATGCTACGCTATATAACTGTTAATAAATAAATAATCCGTATTGGCCTCATCTTGTATGGACAGAACATACATTAAACAATGAAATCTGCTATGCCAGTAAACTTGACACTAGCAGTCAACAATACATATTACAGCAATACCAATTCTGTTTCAGCCATCAAAAGACCATACAATATGATCACACAATGTCACATTGATCAATAGTAATATTATTACACCTAAATGTATAAACACAGCAGCAATAGATATATAGCTGTAAAATCTGACAATTTATTAGCATACGTTGCTTTCATATCACATGATCTCCGCACCTGCAGGAAACATCTGTTAACAAGAAGCCATCGCAGCTATACCCAAGTCTTCGCATGATTGCACACAGCTAGTAACAGATATATTTATACACATACATAGTATACTGTACTTGAAGCACCAGCAAAGGCTCCTCTGAAAATACTATATCCATATTAGGTCTTCAAACAGCAAGACAAAAATAAATTGATAAATGTATAGATATCAGATTACAATATTTACTACACAAACACTCTGAACACTGAGGATGTAAACAATGAGTTCTCCATGCGGTCCACCATATCCAACAGGGTCTTAAATAAGGCAATGAAACATGGAGTAACCAAATAGTTTAGGGCACAGGTGGCTCATACTCGGGGCTCAGTACATGTTTTCCAGGTCACCTGTGGATTTTTAAAATGCGACAGTAGGAGATACACAACACACCTGGAAAAGTGACCTGGTCCATGTGGACACCAAGGTTAATATAAAACAGTCACAATTACAGTGCAGTGTTGGAGTAATCCACTGCTCTAAGATTAACCTGTTTGGGAATGAGAAATGTCAGGCCATTAGTACGCAAAACATGCGCAGACTCACAGCTGTATGCAGCAACTACACCGACAGTGTACATTCTTCTCTCTGTATGTATCAGCATTACCCCCTCTACACTGACATGACCCCTTGCCTAGTACTCTGCAAGATATGAGGCATGTATGTTCAGTGTCCCCAGGCTGCCTTGTTCCCTACCCTTACCAGACACAGAGCCACACCAACCTTACCCCAGCTACCCCCTCTACACTGATATGCCCCTGCCCAGAACTGCCAGGCCTGAGGAATGTTCCTTTGGTAATATGACATCACTTTGCAATTGCATGTATGTTCAGTGTCACCCGGCTGCCTTGTTCCCTGCCCTTACCAGGCACAGAGCCCCACCAACCTTGCCCCAGCTACCCCCTCTACACTTATATGCCCCCTGCCCAGTAGTCGTCCAGGTCTGAGGCATGTTCCTCTGGTAGTATGACATCACTGTGTAACTGCATGTATGCTCACTGTCCCCTAAGCTGCCTGGTCCCCTGCCCTCACCAAGCACAGCCACTCCAACCTTAACCCAGCTAACCCCTCTACACTAACATGCTCCTGTCCAGTACTGTGCCAGGTCTGAGGCAAGTTCCTCTGATAGTATGGCATCACAGTGTGCTTGCATGTATGCTCAGTGTCCCCAGACTGCCTTGTTCCCTGCCCTCACCAGGCACAAAGCCAAATCAGCCTTACCCCAGCCGGTGACAGCTCCTACCCGAGCCTCGGGTTCCTTCCCAGCTGTTGCTGCTGCTGCTGCTGCTGCTGTCACTAACAGCCCAAAACAGGAAGTGGCTAATGGAGCAGACAGCTCACTTCCGGGCTGCTGGGCGCATCCAAGTAGCAGAAGATAGAGGGTAGAGACTAATTTAGCAAGTTAGTAGTTACCCTCACGCATGACGTGGAGGACATGGCATACGTCACATATCAGTGACAACAGTTTATGCATACAGCGTATATCAACGGTGTATAAGGTGCATCAGGCAGCGAGCGTTTACGTACAAGTAATCACCCTGTTCTTGGAGAGTGGTACAGACCACTGCAGTGTTACCGGAGGGGAATGTACCACAAGTATCGCTGGCGATGGGGGAGTGACAGTGTGGCAGCAGAGATAAGTGGTGTTACTACTGCGCGCCGTATTGGCTCAGGCAATGACATGTACACGGAGCCCTGCACTAAGTCCACTGCACAGTCAGTGCCGAAATCCCTGCCAGTTTCCAGCTTTCTACTGTACTGTGACCGTGGCTGCACCTGATTGGCTGCATATTGTGTGGCTTCACCAATGAAACAGCGTGGGAGTGCTTGGGGGGCTGACGCGGCCCAATAGGCAAAGAAGATTTAGGAGGATTGATTTGCTACTTGATAGTGGTCATCATTGACGTTAAAATATATACGCTGCGGGGGAGATTTGTTGTCCATAGCAACCAATCAGATTGTACTTTTCATTTTATAGCATTTGCGGGTACATAATAGCTAGAATCTGAGTAGTTTGTTATATTGAACAAGTAAACTTGTTCTCAAGAAATTTCTGATTTTATTTCTTATCTTCAAATAGGTCTGCTGGGGCAGGTCTATTAGATTTTTTGGTACTTGTGGATTATCACGGCTCCCATCGCATGCCATATATAGTGGCATGCGATGTGATCCGATTTTTACAGATTTTTGCAGTTTTTTTAAAAATCGTATGCAATCGCATCGCATGCGATTTGATCGCATACGATTTTGCACAGAAAAGCATCCAAATGCATTGGAATTAGTATTAAACATGTTCAATGGCCCCCAAATGGCATTTTTGAGGCAGTACCACCCCCACTATCAACGCGAACCCGAAGCGTGGCGAGCGGCGGCGGTACGCGTCCTACGACCTTTTCATACCCCCACTATCCACGTCGGCGTGGAGTTGAGAATAGAAAGTGTCCGAAGCGTGGCGAGCGGACGCGGACACCTGTGAAGCCCGTGAGGGGACGCGGATACCTGTGAAGGTATCCGCGTCCCCTCGCGGGGCTCGCCACGCTTCGGGCTCGGTGGCTCGCTGCGCTCGCCACACTTTCTGTTCTCAACTCCACGCCGACGTGGATAGTGGGGGTATGAAAAGGTCATAGGACGCGTACCGCCACCCCTCGCGGGCTCGCTGCGCTCGCCACGCTTCGGGTTCGCGATGATAGTGGGGGTGGTACAGCCTCAAAAATGCCATTTGGGGGCCATTGAACATGTTTAATACTAATTCCAATGCATTTGGATGCTTTTCAGTGCAAAATCGTATGCGATTTTTTCGCATACGATGGCCATCGTGGGAGCCGTGATAATCCACAAGTACCGATTTTTTTTCTCTTAGGGGCTGGTCTAAGAATTAACCCTGACTCCTCCCCTCTCCACCCATTACTCCTCACAATTCCTGTACTGCCCCCTCCCATGTTCAGTCCCAACTGTTTTGGACCTACATGATGTGGCATAGGGGGCCATTTATTAAGTACCTAATATACAATGCGATATGGACGGAATATTACCAAACAGGATCGCATTGTAATATGAGATCCTATCGCGGGGATGTATCATTACCCCACATGCAGGGACAGTCCAGGCTGACTTTTCATTATGAACGGCAGAAAAAAAACGAATCCGATGGTGAGTGACCATCGAATGATTTTTGACCCACGCAGACGCACGAGACGGGATGTGGTAGCGTACCCATCCCCTCGCATGCTAGTGAGTGAATTTGCATGGTGAGGGGGGGGCAAGGGATGGGAAATTATATCGTATAGGTTAGAAGAAAACACTGCACTTGTTTTGAGCGCAATATAACAATAACGTCAGGTGTGCCAACCTACCATCCTTTCCTTGGTGTACAGATACACTACCATCACTAGTACAAGGATTAACACAGGACCCCAAGTTCTTACACTGACCCACCAGATACATCCCACAGCGCTCTAGAACTCCCTCCGCATAAAGATTCTCCAAACGGAACTGTACCACACAATGGACCTTATTCTGGTCAGTTCGCAGCCAGCGTTCGTACACATGGGGACCAATGTTGGGCATATGTGTAACCACATTTCTGTGCATATGCATACACCAGGTGAGTGTGGCCCGGCGGACAGACTGTTCAGTGGGTGCACGCACCCAAGGCTGCGCCTGGGGGGAGGGGGGCATGGGACAGCAGATGTCCCATGTCCAGAGTTTCATGGGCGTTCCCATGTAAGCGCTGGGTGTTCCCATGGTAATTGGGCCATGACGTTGGTGCCGGGGGTGGGCAGCTGACATCACAGGATGTCAGCTGCCTGCCCACTTCCTCCCGAGGGTGAATGGATATCTAAGTTGCCTGAGTGTCACTAAGATAAGCGTGCACGTTCCATATCATTGATGTGACAATGATGTGGGTTTTCACCCACAGGCTGCGAATGGATGTTTATGTTAAACATCCATTTGCAGGCCCTGCATGTGAACTCCTGCTGCGAGAGGGGTGGGCATACCTCCATTCGCAGGGTGGGTTCTGGTTGACTCGCAAGGGTGGGAATTCGCATCTGGGCGAATCAGCCAGAATAACCCCCAATATTCACCAATGTGAGAGACTGCATAAAAATACAAAACCAATTATTTATGGTCACAATCAAAGTTTTTATTTGTGTTTTTAATCATATTTATTTATTATTGTTTTAACATTATTTTTAAATAAATATCATTGTTTTAATGCATATATTCCAAGCACAATATTTCCTTGTACTTTTGTTTTTACCTATTATTAGTAGGAGCGACTCCCCCACCTCACATCTAACATATCACCCACTCCAGGACCTGTATCCCCTTAGGGGAGATTTTGCACAAGTATAGGTTATAGGTTAGAGCCTGAATCCTGGGCTTATTCATCCCGTTTACATACTTTGAAGGACTTTTCTAAAACAATAGGCATAATTCAGACTTGCTTGCAGGGCAAATTTGTTCTCAAAACCATGCTGCACTGCAGGCGGAGCAAATGAAGCATGTGCAGAAAAAGTAAGGGGGCATACACACAATACACAATTTTTGCACCAAAAATCCCTTGATCCGACCCGGCATTTGGAACATGGATAGAAGCCAGATGGGATCCGGGATTTGCACTATTTACACTGCAGTGCCTAGCCGCAGTGTAGATGGAGGCGGCGCTTGGAGGCGATATTATCTCCAAGCGCCGGGACTGCGATCACCCCCACCGGGACCACTGATCGTCACACTGGGGGAAAGCCCAGCACCAAGCTAAGCTGCTGGACTGCTCCCAGGTCCCGTGCTCCCCCACCCCCCTTCCGCAAGGTGAATGGATGCCGAACACAGGCATCCATTCACCACCTCCCTGCCTCCGCTGCTGTCTGCGGAGTACACTAGACAGCAGTGGAGGCTGTGGGCACCTCACACCCAACCTCCATGTTGACCGCAGGACGCTGCGGTCCGGAGGTTGGGCTTTCCCCATTGATGTAAATGGGGATGACCTGGGTAGAAGTCCCGTGTAAATGGACACAGGTTGACCCATTTACACCGCCGCTGACCCGGGTTTTTGCATCGGTGTAAAAGGGATATAAGTGATCTGTGCATATTGCTTAGAAATTAAGCACACATCCCCTATGTCGACGATAAGCTTGTGTCAACCTTTTGTCAATGTCGATCTATTAAAGGTGTCAACCTAGTCAATGTCGACCTAGACATCGTCTACCCAGTGAACGCATACCGAAAAAATGCAGCCAAACCTCGAAAGGCCAAAGCATTTTTGGCCACACTCCGCATATGCACCAAGCCAGGAATGCGATACAATAGGCGACGGTGCCGGCGGGAGTAGCTGGAGCCAACACAATATTGCTTCACAGTACTGCTGTTTAAACGCAGCCGAAGCCTTCTGAAGGTTATTTCTCTTTCAATAGTCCTGGTGACACAGCTCAACATTGGGATGTAGGAGGGTCCGTAGGAACCAGGCACCTATCCTAAAGCTTTTGGAGGGTAGGCTCCTCCCTTCTGCATCCCAGACTCCTCAGTTCGTGCTAGGTGCCCACTGGAGTGGGTGCTATTCTAAAGGGCTGCGGGAGCAGCCGAAGGAGTAGAGTTAGTTAGGGTTTTTATTATTTTATTAACTTTTACACTAGCTAGGTAGGCACAGTGTGAGGATTCTCATTAGTGAATCCTCACACTGCTAGCGCAGCAGGAGCTGACAGAAGCGCGTCCTGTCAGCTCACTGTGCACAAGGGAGACGCTGTCTGGCCTCCCTGTGCAGTGCTTACAGCTTCTTTTAAGAAGCTGCCTGGGCTCCGGAGCGCTCTGAAACCGGCTTCACGCTAGGTGGGGATCATGGGGGACAGGCGCTACGTGATGGCGGCGGCCATTTTCTGCAGAGCTTACACACTGAGCTCCTATATGAGAGGACAGCAGTGTGTTACAGGCATGTTCCAAGTGGTCCCCAGCTGAGGGGGATATGCGGTAGTATTGGATTTAGACATACCTCCCAACTGTCACGATTTTAGAGGGACAGTCCCGATTTTCGGGTCCTGTCCCGCTGTCCCACCCGCGGCAGGCATTGTCCCGCTGCGGGGGGTGGCAGTTGGGAGACCCCCAATCTAGTAGAATAGACGCTGTGCGCATGCGCACAGCGTCTATTCTCGTATGAAAATGAGGCCGCGGCTAATTAGCATAAGCCGCACCCTCATTTGCATATGCCCGCCCCTTTTCGGACGCTCGCGCGGCTTAGCCGCGCGAGTGTCCCTATTTCATACGGACAGAAGTTGGGAGGTATGATTTAGAGATCCTCATTTTCCATCGTGATTTTGCTATGATATAATACGCTAATATCACAGCAAGTAAAGGAGCTCATTGAGGCTGTGCAACTCCCTGCAAAGGCAGTAATTGTTAAGTGTCAAGCTCACATGTTATAAAGTGATCTTGTTTTACTTGGTAACAAAAACAGGATGACCACTGTTGTGAATCACACCACTATACAATTTAATGTTTTTACAATTGACCAGCAGAAGCTCATAAAACATCAAGAGTTGTGTATTTAAAAGGAATGTGCCAATGGATGATGAATGGATGCAGTCAAAAGGCTAATGGCCTATGTAAAGATGGTGGGGGCAGATCAGTAGCTCCCCAAACCCCTCCTCCTGGCATATGTGGAAGCTGCCCATGGGATGACCCATGTAAGGAGAGAGAGAGCATGTATGTTGATTTCATCTTATGCAGAAAAGGAGTCCCAAACTCATCTGCAGAAGAATGAACTCAGGAAAATTATTCCTATAGAACCATTTCACATCCCTCCTACCACTGGTCCATTCCTAAGTGTAAAAATAAATTTATTGAATTTACATGCATACAAAATTGTCAATATATTTAAATGGTATCTGATATGTTATCTTGATTATAAGGAACATCCCAGCTGTCCCATGTACAGCATCCTTTACAGCAAAGAAATTTATTGAGAAATTTGTGTTCAGATATGTTATCCCATAAGGTATATGGTATTAAAAAAAAATCATAGAGGTACATATTTTGACCGGAAAGGTATTTTAAGGAATAAGTCAATATATGGGTATGAAAATTTGGTTGCACTCACCACACACTAGAAGGTTTTAGTCAAAATTGAACATGTTAACAAATGCACATTATTTAGGGTGGGTGTGGAAATTACCATGAGTTGACTTGAAGTTTTGTCTTCGGTTTTGTATAACATTCACACTACTTCTCAGCAGCCACTGAACCTGTCCCCTTATAAGATCATTATTTTAATTTATTTATACATTTTTTTTTATTTTTGGGAGACCAGCAAACCCTATTCAACATCCAGCAGCAGACTTGTCACTCTAATTCTCACATCATCTAAAGACTTTAACAGAAAAGCAAACAAGCTCATGAAGGGATGTTGTTATAAAGTCCAGCCTGGAGACTATGCAATGGTGAGAAAATTCTTACAATTAAATGTCTCGTAGATCAAAGGCAAGACCCGTCCCTGTGAAACAAACCGATTGAATTAATGCGTCTCACTGCAAGAAGGTTTCCGACCTGGTGGTGATATCAGTTGAAGGAAAAAGATACTGATGCAGATAAATATTGTGACTTTGATTCTAACTTAATAAACTTATTGGATGATGGGCCTGTCCAGGGCCCCCACACAGACCAAGACAAGGTCCACGGAATCGGGGGGCATCCTTAGTGGTGTCCCTGCGGGTTGTGGGCAAGAAGAGGTCCACGGAATCGGGGGATACCCTTAGTGGTGTCCCTGCGGGTTGTGGACAAGGTGTAAAAGAAGGATTCCCATGAGTGACCAAGTTTCCCATACACTCACTAACTGAAGAAGTAATTTTTGTTTTTTTAAGTTTTCATATTTTTATAGTGAATGAGGGTTACCAGGGATTGGTTGCTGGCAAGGACAGTGTGTATAGTTATCAAAGAGGTATTACTAGAGTCATGGTGGTGTATTCTACTTCTGCTTTTAATTTTAATCCCACAAGTATAATCATAACAGACACACATATACATCATACTACTGATGCTCCCAGGTTTCGGATGGTAATAAAATACTGATAGCCAATATGTTAAACTAATTAGAAGGTTTAAAATAAATATATGAGTAATAACATAAAAGTAACTGAGAACGCCCACACCAGAACCGTTGATAGAATACATCTAGTGAGGTATCAATAAAGAAGAGGCATTCTGAGTAAGGATGGTAACAATGGTGCAAACATAATATCTATATGCAAACTGACATTTCTTCTTTAAGACGCTCATCATGAGCTGATAGAAAGAACAATAAGGTTAACTGATTGTTGGTTATATTGTCATCTACGGTATCACTCCGGTAATGTTGGGTTAATGGCTACTTATATTTGCAGTCAAATCAAGCAACACTTAATTTTCTATGTAGGATTTACGCAAGTGAATCTTATAAGGTTACTGACTCTCCCTAGGTTTAAAATTGGTAAAGAGTGTAATAACAGGAGATATTTTGGAGTACAACAAAACATGTAGTTATCATGCGACAGAGTTGGGTGAGCTAGTGGAAAATCTTGATAAAAAGGGTACTCATTGAATTGTTTCTTATGATGTTTTCTCAAACACACTGTCTCATAAGCCATGGACATTACCACAAGGATTATATTATATTTACAAACTTAAGGTTTCTAAATGGTTACAAACAAGTTCTATTGTAATAAATTGTACTTTTACTAATTAATACAGTGGTGATTCAACATAAAGATTTGAAAGTAACACATGGTATATTAAAGAAACACACTTATTTACATGATCCTAAGTTTATAAAATTGTATTTGAATTTGTGAATATAATTAAAATATGGTACAAGCATCACAAATACTAAACTGATGGTGAAAAAAATTTAGTTTTTTGAACAGGTGTGAGTGATGTGATTCCCTACAGTTGGTTTATTTGGTTGAAAACCAATAACTGGTTCGCATAAGTCAATGTTAAATATGCTTTAAGAAGTTTAATGTTTTTGCCAAGATAATATTATTGATTTTTCTGTATACTAGTGAAATGCTTCAAGAAGGTTTTCCGATGTATTAAGAGAGAAACAAATGATGCACATTACAAGAGATATGAACTTTCTTCGGAGATATAAAAAAAAAGTTCTGAGGATGGACTGTTAATACAGAAAATCAACGAATCAATAAATCTATGCTTTTATCATATTCTGTTTTCCTGACTGCTGCTATTATTGCTGCAGATGACTTTAGTTTGTTGCGCAATGTACTATTCACTGCGTATGAGGCCTTCCCTTTGCGCTGAACAGTTATAATATGTCAGAAACAGCGGCCATTTTGTTAGGCATGACTTGCATAATAACATTATAAAATGGCTGATCATTCACAACAGTGCTGTAAAAGTGATTTCTTATAGAGAATTGTTTTTGGTTTTAGAAGCTTAAGAATGTGATGTTGACATTATAATGGAGCAAGGACAGAAAGCTAGTCTCCACAAACTGAATAATATGGGAACAGGGCCACACATAGACCCCAAGGCCACTGTGCCTAGTTACAAGGAAGTTGGGTGTTGGGTTAATTATGACATCATGATTGAAAGCAGAGCTTTCCAATAAGACTCAATGCTTATGAGTAATTAATTAATTAATGTGATTAAGGTTTAAATATCAGAGCTAGAGAAGGAGGAGGAAGGCAGTTGAGGAAGAACAATCAAGCACGGGGGGCTGGAGGTAACTATGAAGGAGGTTTAATCATGGCTGATCACTGTCCTTGAAAGGTGTCCATTTTGATTTGATTTAGAATTACTGTTTAAGTATTAGCTAGTCAGTTTTATGTTTCTTGTGTTAGTCTGCATTTGCAAATACCTGTAATGAAGCTATTCTTTAAGTAAAGCATTGTCATACATTTTATAACAAGGTTGTGTAGGTGTGCAATCATTTCAGCGCTGCCGTTATATTTAAAGGTAATAAAGTAAATATATAAAAGTTTGGGTTATCAATCATATCTAATCTTATCAAACAAATCTTTGCGTTATCAAGGTTAAATCACGCTGCTATGATCTGGAGGTTTCTCTGTCCCTCTGTGAAGCTGTAAGCTCAGAGGACAGGCGTGACATCACATCAGTGAGCTGCAATACCCACGCAGGGGAGGGCTTTGTCTGAGACGGATCTGAGGTGCATTTCTCGCACACCAGTGTGCCCTCAGCAGATTGTGTAAGCTTAGTATTACAATTCTTTCAAGACCTCTTTGAGCTGCCCCCCCCCCGCCACTGTAACAGTGATTGGTATACAATATAAATATATATGCAACAATCAGCAAGTTATAACTGTACATACACACCAGAGGATAGTACAGTCAAAAACCAGAGTAAAAGACTGGACAGGAGAGACAGTATTAGAAGTAGAAGCTTCCACAGGCTAATAACAGCGCTATGGTATATACCAGGAAGCGCTATAGCCTAATTTGCATACAGCCCAAATCTGTCTCACAAAGCTCTAACCCCACTGTCTGCGAGCAGGACTTGGGGAAGCTGATGCAGGTCTGGACACCGGGAGAAGTTGCTGTTCTTGAGTCCCAGAGACTGTTGCCGCAAAAACGGAGTTCCCTCTGTGCCTGCAGTGGTGCCTTTGTAAGAATATGTCCGCCGCTGCTTCTAGTCACGCTGGGGAGAAGCCGGGGCCGCTGAGAGCATACTACGCAGTAGCTCCGCCTCTCCCAGCTACTCTGTCTCCCATAATGGCGCCAATGTTTAAAAGAAACCACAGACCCTGCGCTACCGCCATATTTTTAAACTGACCCCCGCGGCTAGCCTGGGGGTCAGGCATACATTACCGATGCCTTGCTGGCCAGAGGCGGTAGAGGCTGAGGGAGGACAGAATGCCCACCGCATGCAGTTGTGGCTGTCACTCTGGAGACGGTGGTCTCTGCAGCCGGGGATCGGGGCATGACAGGCAGTGAGGCAGTGAGCTGCGCTCGCCACGCTTCGGGCTCTGGGGCTCGCTGCGCTCGCCACACTTTCTATTCTCAACTCCACCCCGACGTGGATAGTGGGGGTATGAAAAGGTCAGAGGACGCGTACCGCCGCCCCCCGCGGGCTCACTGCGCTCGCCACACTTCGGGTTGACATTGATCGTGGGGTGGCGTTAACAATTGGGGGGGGCATTTCACACTTCAGGGTGGCTATTTGGGGTCTGTGGGCCATTTAACATTGTTCCCTATGTGAAATCAGGTCAATTGGGCCATTTAACATTGTTCCCTATGTAAAATCGGTAATCGCGTCGCGAATTGTTAACGCCACCCCACGATCAACATCAACCCGAAGCGTGGCAAGCGCAGCGAGCCCGCGAGGGGCAGCGGTACGCGTCCTCCGACCTTTTCATACCCCCACTATCCACGTCGGCGTGGAGTTGAAAATAGAAAGTGTGGCGAGCGCAGCAAACCACCGAGCCCGAAGCGTGGCGAGCACAGCAAGCCCCGCGGATACCTTCACAGCTATACGCGTCCCCTCGCGGGCTTCACAGGTATCCGCGTCCCCTCGCTGCGCTCGCCACACTATCTATTCTCAACTCCACGCCGACGTGGATAGTGGGGGTATGAAAAGGTCGGAGGACGCGTACCGCTGCGCTCTCCACACTTCGGGTTGACGTTGATCGTGGGGTGGCGTTGACAATTGGGGGGGCCATTTCACACTTCAGGGTGGCTATTTGGGGTCTGTGGGCCATTTAACATTGTTCCCTATGTGAAATCAGGTCAATTGGGCCATTTAACATTGTTCCCTATGTAAAATCGGTAATCGCGTCGCGAATTGTTAACGCCACCCCACGATCAACATCAACCCGAAGCGTGGCAAGCGCAGCGAGCCCGCGAGGGGCAGCGGTACGCGTCCTCCGACCTTTTCATACCCCCACTATCCACGTCGGCGTGGAGTTGAAAATAGAAAGTGTGGCGAGCGCAGCAAACCACCGAGCCCGAAGCGTGGCGAGCGCAGCAAGCCCCGCGGATACACAGCTATACGCGTCCCCTCGCGGGCTTCACAGGTATCCGCGTCCCCTCGCTGCGCTCGCCACACTATCTATTCTCAACTCCACGCCGACGTGGATAGTGGGGGTATGAAAAGGTCGGAGGACGCGTACCGCTGCGCTCTCCACACTTTGGGTTGACGTTGATCGTGGGGTGGCGTTGACAATTGGGGGGGCCATTTCACACTTCAGGGTGGCTATTTGGGGTCTGTGGGCCATTTAACATTGTTCCCTATGTGAAATCGGGTCAAATGGGCCATTTAACATTGTTCCCTATGTAAAATCGGTAATCGCGTCGCACGCGATTTTTTTAGCCACATGCGATGCGACCGACGCGATTTACATTTTACCATGCATTTCTATGTAAAATCGCGGACATCGCATCGGTCGCATGCCATTATAATGGCATGCGATGCCCGCGGTTCTAGGAAACAAGTACCGTAACTGGCACTACTGAGGACATGATATGTAACTGGCACTGCTGGAGACAGGATATGTAACTGGCACTATATATGTGCAAGAAAATGATTGTTTGCCATTCAAATTCAGTATTTGAGATAGTAAACAAACTTTCTTTCATGTTTTGAAACCTTCTTTTATGCACAAATAAAATATATTTGTGTGTATGTCATGCGTTTGATGTGTTTGTACAACATAAATGCAAGATACCTCAAGATACATCATTGAAATACAAAAATATTCTGAAATACGGAATAATCCGTTATCCAAAATTCTTCTGGTCCCGAGCATTTTGGATAAGGGATACTCAACCTGTTATAACAATTTCTTTTATAGCACAGCATAATCTGTTGCACTTTACAATTGAACACTTAAGGTGTCCATACACGCACCGATCCCGGCGGTGCGATATGTGCTTTGAGGTGCGCGCTCCCGCGGCACCTCATCGTACAGTACAAAAATGATGTGCTGCACATACTTTTTGTATTTGCTTTTCATCGCATCGCATGCACAAGGCCTGCAATGCGATGCGTGCTATTTAAGCTCAAAACGCACACCCGCATCGGGATGTGTATGGGCACCTTATGTGCTGGGTATAAAAGTCACATGAGTGTACCGTACCGGCTACTTCAGGCAATAATACACTGAGAATAACAAACACTTGTTTCTGAGAACTGTTGCTTAACCCTTTCAGTGCCAACATCTGTGATTGATGTGCAAAATATCTGCAAAAATGCCAGCGTTGCTCACATTTGTTATATAAATTCAAATAAAAAATGTGTAAAAAAAGATTACATTTCCAATATAAGGTAAAGATTACAGGTCATTATGATTAATAAAAATGTTTGCTTGGCAATTTTCATACCTATTTTGATAAATTTACTCAGCACTCAAAGGGGTAAAACGAGCTTGGTCTAAAAAACATTAAAAACAGCTGATATGTACAAAAGAATAATTTCTGCCTGCAATTTAGGCTGTAAAATGTGATAAACTTTAACTACAAGCACTGGTTCATAGATGGACTTTTGAACACACACGTGGTATTATGAAACTAATATACCAAATATATGCAATAATAGTGCCACCCGGTGACCATTATGTTTATTTCACCAGTTTATTCCATACTTATATATACAGATTGCACAGTAGTGTGATAAAATTATGTACAATAGATCATTTTTCCATTCATATTTCAGCCTCGTTCACAGATGACCTCAATCACACTTTGTTCCATGGGTGCAGGATCCAAGCATCGGTGGGCAGCACTACCCACCACCTCATCTAAGAGGCAATGGACGAGGTTCTCATCACTGACAAATCGCCACAGATAGAGCTGCAGGTAGTGGCAATCCACCTGTATCTGCTGCAGCCCAAAACGGCCAAACGTCCGAAGGCGGACACACTCAAGGAAGGTCTTCAGGCTAATCTTTATAATGCCGGTAAGAATGGAGACCTGGGATGAGACAATGCATGGTTAGTAAGGGAATTAAAATATATAGTTTTATCCTTGAAAAATAAATTGTTTAAAAAAACATTTTAAATGCTTCCATATACACAGACACCTATTACAATGTAAATGCACATGTATTGTTATTATAAAGAACACCAATCTACAGATTACCAAGCACCTTCAAACTAAAACCAATCTAAGGACATATGTAACATTGGCACTGACTGTACCCGCATACATCCTCAGGACACATGAAGTAACATGGTCATTGTGGTTTGATTACCAATTACTGTATATTGGATCTTCATTATACCCTTTCACATTGCAGTTAAAACTCAGGTTATTGACTGGTCAACCCGGGTCAAGGTACGGGGTGAAAGCAGCAAACTTAATAATCCGGGTCGACCAACCCGGCAATTCAACCCAGGTTATAAAAAGGGTAAACCGAGTCGCCCTGTTTATAATGGGCAACCAGGGTTTAGTGTGAAAAGGTCAGACCCAGGTAGGAGCCAAGTCGGTACTTGTTTCCTAGCACGGCCACACCGATTTGTATCGGGGTGATCGGGTCGGAAAAATCGCGTCGGTCGCATTGCATGCGACCAAATCGCATGCGATGCAACCGACGCGATTTTTACATTGAATCAAATGTGAATAGGGCCCCTGGGACCCTATTTTACATTGGATTCAATGTAAAGTAGTCCCCAGACCGCAATTTTACCCCCTCAACGGCACCCCACGATTGACGCCAACCCAGAGCGTGGCGAGTGCGAGCCCGCGAGGGGCGGCGGTACGTGTCCTCCGACCTTTTCATACCCCTACTATCCACGTCGGCGTGGAGTTGAGAATATATAGTGTGGCGAGCGCAGCGAGCCCCGCGAGGGGACACGTATAACTTCACAGGTATACGCGTGCGCTTGCCACGCTTCGGGCTCGGTGGCTCGCTGCGCTCGCCACACTTTATATTCTCAACTCCACGCCCAAGTAAACAGTAGGGGTATGAAAAGGTCGGAGGACGCGCACCGCCGCCTCTCGCCACGCTTCGGGTTGGCGTCAATCGTGGGGTGACGCTCACAATGGGGTTAGTTAACTTTTTAACCATGACGGGGCCATATACAATGTGAAATGGGTCATATTGCCCCATTTCACATTATTTGCTATGTAAAATGGACTTAATCAAGTCCATCTCATCGTGTGCCATTATAATGGCACAAGACCGACGCGATGCTCCCGATTTCAATGTTAAAAATATTTTAACATTGAAGCCTATGGCAAAATTGCGTCCATCGCGTCGGTCGCGTCACGGGCCATGTTAATGCCCGCGACCGACGCGATGCTCCCCATTTTGCCTTTGCCGGCAAAATGGACCTGATTTCAAAGGAAATCGGGTCCATCGCGTCCATCGTGTACCTTAACTTTAAGGTACACGATGGACAAGATTGTGGCCGTTCTAGGAAACAAGTACCGCCAAGTCAGAACCAGGATCAAGATCAGAGTTCGGTAATACAGACTTGTACCTTATACTGAGTTGTGGAACTTGTTTAGATTTTAATATACAGTATCACAAATGTACCAATGCAGTATACCAGGCTTATATTTATGAGCTTCCTACTGAATAGGCTACATTCTCATTATCACTGGTTCAGCCTACAGTATGTATAGGACCTCATTGTATAGATGACCACTTAATTTAAAGTCCAACGGTAAAAAGGTCAATGAATGAACTGCAATAAAATGTAAAACGACCATTTTATAATACTAATGACACATATGTTTTACTTATTGCACTAGAAATATTTTAAATACCATATTTTAGAACAGTTTAAGCAGCCATGGAACCTTTCAGGCAAACAAACATTTTTCACTAAAACTTTTATTCGTAGGACACATGATCAGTTACACCAAAGCAGCAAATGCCCCACACAGTGGAGTGGGGCTTTTCCTGTAGCTGTGGGGTTTTGCTACTCAACTGCAGGGCTGATTTTTCCACAAAACTTTAATTTTAGAAAAAAAATGGTGTCCGAAATGGTGTCTCCTCCAGCGTTGGGACGCTCTTGCAGCAGCGGTGAGTATATGTGGGAAAGTCTTTGAGTGTATTTGATCCCACCCACTATGAAATGGTCAAGTTTTTATATACAAATAATATATTGTATCATCATAACTCCAACGTAAAGCAAGTGTTCACTTGTATAAGGAGCAGAAAGATGAGGAAATATAGGATCAGAATATATTATACGGGGGAAACACACCAAGAGAGCACCAGGCAGCACACCTTCAATAAGACATATTCTTACCTTGTTGAACTGCACGGTGCTGAAGATGTCTATCCTTTCTGAGAATAACTTCTGTATGTTGTTGAGAAGGTTGGTGTCAAGAGGGGCACTAGTAGAATAAAAAAACAGTATCAGTCTGCTGCCAATAAAGCAGGACAGAAAAGGGGATGCGGTCATCTATTAGAATGAACTTAGGTCTACAGTCATTAGGTCGACCCCACTAGGTCGACTGGCAGGAAGGTCGACCTGACTTAAGGTCGACATGGGCCAAGGTCGACATGACTTAAGGTCGAATTTGCATAAAGGTCGACATGAGGAAGGTCGACTGGGCATAAGGTCGACATGGGTTTTTCACTGTTTTTTGAGCCGACAGGCGGTATTTCATGCCCTACCATCCACTAGGGCGTGGTGGGAGAATAAAATAGTGTGCCGAGCGCAGCGAGGCACCGTGCCCGAACATTGCGAGCGAAGCGAGCGATGCAAGGTTCTGATTCTCATTGCCAACTGTGTCCATGTCGACTGTGTCGACATTCGGATAAAAAACAGTGAAAAACCCATGTCGACCTTATGACCAGTCGACCTTCCTCATGTCGACCTTTATGCAAATTCGACCTTAAGTCATGTCGACCTTGGCCCATGTCGACCTTAAGTCAGGTCGACCTTCCTGCCAGTCGACCTAGTGGGGTCGACCTAATGACTGTAGACCTAAGTTCATTCTGACAGATGTCCCGATTCCCAGAAAAGGTATTCACCTGTTCAGTATATATTTACCTTGGTGTATAGCTCTGTGCATATCGACCCTGCAGACGAGAGCTGCTGTATACAGAGAAAGTACGCTTACTAGAGTCGCTGCTGTGAGCTTTTCGGACCCCTTCCTCATACAGGAGACCCACCTGTGAAGACCAAAGATAGCCAGAGCTTCAATGGGTAGTAGACTCACCGCATCCTACTTATGCGTGATAACAGCAGAGGGACAGAGATAGCTGTGTGTAATAAACATTTTGTGTCACCTGCACATCCACACCAGTGATATCCTCCACTACTCGCTTCATCACTGCTCGGACGTTTCGTGGTTCAATGGTCGTCACCCAGTCCCGGGTCTCAACGCTCTTGCGCAGCATTTGGGAAATGACTAGACCCTGATACTTGACATACTGATTGAGGAGACTCTGTGCAGTGGATCGAGCCAGGGAGCAGAGTGTACTAACTGGAGTAACTGCAGAGTGGTCCTGGGGAAAGTAGGATGGAGAAAGGATAAATAGAAGAAAGTGGTAAAGAAAATAAAAAAGGCAACCTAAATAGTTAAAAAAATAAAATAAATTAAAAAAACCCTATAAAATATTTTATAATGTTTTATGGCAGTGGTAGCCAACCCTAGCCCTCGAGAGCTACCAACAGTTCACATTTTCCAGACAACCTAGCTGCTGCACAGCTGCACTCGTTAATCACTGACACATTTTAAAAGATACACAGATGGAGCCAATTAGCTCACTTGTGATTCTGTGAGGAGACCTGCAAAACATGCACTGTTGGTAGCTCTCGAGGACTAGGGTTGGCTACCCCAGTTTTATGGTAATTGAATAACATAATAAATGTGTTTGTTTTTTTTACTTTAGCCGCAGAACCAATCTTTTGTCTCTTTACCTGACCCAAAAACTGTTCATCTGTCAGAGTCAGTATGTAGCTGATGGTTGATGTCTCATAGTCCAGGCAGAGGCGAGAGAGAAGCAACAAGAGCAATGGAGGAGTGTTGGCGCTCTTTTCTCCGGGGGAATCACAGAACTGTCGGGCTGTCTGGCACACAGACTTGATAAACGCTACAATCAGTCCCTCTCGGACACCCTGACTACAGAACTCACCCTGGGAAAGAGAAGTGAAAGTATGTTTAGGAAGAAAAAAAATTAGGGGAAAAATGGAAAAGTTTGTACATAACATTTTTTGCAAACGCAAAAAGTAGTAGGCTTAGGGAGGGGTATTCAATTTAGTCCAACGGAGCGGACATTGAATAGGTTGAATGTAATTTTGACCTATTCCTGTCAAAAACGGGTGAAATATTGTCCGTTTTCGTCAAGAATAGGTCAAATTTACCTTCAACCAATTCAACTTCAGCTCCGATATTGTTGAAGATGGGGATGCCGACAGGGAGGGGGGCCATACAGCAGCTGAAGCATGGTAGTCATTAACTTAGCCTTAAGGTGCCCATACATATTACATTATTGTATACAATATCGCATCTCGGTTTTGCAATGAGATGAGATCTAGTCCAAAAAGTATGTGCAGCACATACTTTTTGGACTAGATCTCATCTCATCGCAAAACTGAGATGCGATGTTGTATACAATAATTGTAACATGTATGGGCACCTTTATTCTTGCCAATGTAATAACTGCGCTTGTAACTTTTGTTTCTCCTCTCCTCCACATTGCCAGGCGCTGACAGTTTAGTGGATATGTGGCAGGAGGTAGAGAGGTTGATGCAACCAGGAACTGTGAGGAAGCACCAGACTGGGTGAAACACGTGTTTAACATTCCCACACCAGAAAGCATTAAGATCCAGTAGTATCCCCAGCTGCAACAACATCTTCCCAAACTGGACCCACTAATACAGTGATGGCTAACCTTGACACTTCAGAGGTTGTTGAACTACACATCCCAGCATACCCTGCTACAGTTTTGCTATTTGGCCATGCTAAAACTGAGCCAGGGCATGCTGGGATGTGTAGTTCAACAACAGCTGGAGTGTCAAGGATAACCATCACTGTATTAGTGGGTCCAGTTTGGGAAGAAGATGTTCTACCCAGGTCTGACCCTGTTTACACTGCACCTTGGTCCTGGGTAATTCCCAGGTTAGCCACATTTACACTGAACCCGATCTGATTTGCATGTTGCTCAAGAGACTCTATTGAGGCAGACTTCAGCATACAAAGCCAGTCAGCAGCTTTTAAGCAAAACCTGGGATGAGGTGTTTACACTGCACAGTTACCTAGGTCCTACCCTTGTGGCTACTAGGGTTGAATTCCCAGATCACTCGGCCTGGGTTATTTTTTGAACGCCCTTTTACACCAAGATGTGGCCTGGGTAGACCCGGCAATAACCCAGGTTATTGAGGATGGAAAAATAGAAAAAGGATATAATCCCTAGTGCCTGTAAGGACAGAGGAGAGCAGAAGGAACAGTGGCAAATACCGTCAGAGCACAGGACATTTAATATGTTTTTGGCTTCCAGGTAGAAGACAGCTAATTGGGAACCTGCACCTGGCACAGTGCCAAGTGCAGCCTGATACAGAGTTGCATTCTCACGTGGAGACAAGTCTCTTTTATTGTTCTGCCTGCTCATTTTGAGGACATTTGAGTTCTCACGAGCAGGGCCCTCTTCCCTCACGTGCTTTACTTTCTCTTACTTAAAACCATCTTTGATGACACCAAATCCTGCGGTTTTCTGCCATGCTGATAGTTATTCCAGTGTCCTCTGCTGATGCAGCTATGGTTATGTACCCTGTACTTGTCCTCTACTGTATTCCAATGTAAATTGCTGTTTTGCTTATTCGCTTATGTACTCTGTAATTGGACGCTGCGGATCCCTTGTGGCAATATAAAAATAAAGGTTCATAATAATAATTAATAAAATATGCAAGACCATTACAAATCTGTGAATAGAAAACAAAACAAAAAAAAAGTCTGATATCTATTTTTACCTACTTTTCCTAAAAAAAATTGTAAATTTTCACCTTTTTGACCCCTGCAAGCACCTACACAAACCCTAATCCTAAAATTCAGACTGGATGGGCTTTGTGTTTGTTATTTGCCGTTAGATTCTATGTAACAACATAAACTGAGAGGAAGTTATATTTCTCATATTGTCAATATAGGTGGTTTTTGATATTTCCATCATTTTCCTTGCACAGGAAACCTTCCCAATCCCCTGGTGCAATGTGCTATAACACCCAGCAGGATTGCAGCTGCAAACACAGGAAGTGCTACCCACCGATTACATTTTCCATCACAACTGTGCTTACCTTAAAGTATGGCTTGTCTGAGAATGCCACATCTTTAGCTGTGAAAAGATGTACAGCAGCCAAAACAGATTTGATCTGGTTTAAAACCGATCCGGAGAGCATTGCCAGTAAATCCCCCAATGCTGGTGCCTCCTTGCCTGCTACCCTTGGAGCTGCAAGGGCCTGTCGGACATCAGTAATACAACCCTGGAAGAAGTCCTTCAAGGCCTGCAAGTATTGAGAAAGCCGTTCCTGTGCCGCCCTAACCACAATCTCCGTGCCTCTCCGATTAAAACTGCATCTTGGTACCAACTTAGATGGCGCCTGTAGACGCCGGTGGAATCGATCCAGTGCCCGCACTAAAAGGGAATTGTCACCTGGATTCTTCTCTTGTCGTAGGCGCTTCTCCACCAGTTCAAAATAACCTTTGCTCAGCTCGTCTAGGAATGTGGTCAGCTTTTCCTCAGCCATTTGAGCCGTGCTGCCTGGCTCTTTACAAAAGAGGTTTTGATATGAAGCTGCCAGAAGGCAGGCATCACTGATAAATCCACCACAGCCCCGGTCCACAAACTCCAGAATATCACTTTCCTCCCCAAGCTCGGAGAGGTGGGAGGCCAGGCGTCCACGCCCATGGTCTAGGAATTCATCACACAAAAGATGAGCTGGTTCTTCCAAACTCAGAAGAAGTTCCACACACTCCGAGAGGTCGTGCGGGGAAGAGGAAGGATCCCTGTAGGAAACAGCCAGTCTATCAGTGCAAGATATGGAAATATGAAAGGCACAAAAAGTCTAGTAAAGCAACAATTCTATATTTACAAATCAACAGGCAAAAAGGTAGATACACTGAATATTAAACAACCAGATCTTGTATCAAGAACAGCTGAATCGGTATATTAACAAATATTACGAAGATATGTGTGGTTTTTAGTCAGCTTCAGGTTAACCTATTGTATTTTGATATACAAAAACTATTAGAATTTACTCTGAATATGAAGATTTAGAAAGGCAGCACGGACCGTGTAATGGTTAGCATTACTGCCTCACAGCACTGTGGTCATGGGTTCGTTTCCCACCATGGCCCTAACTTTGTAGAGTTTGTATATTCTCCTGGTGCTTGCGTGGGTTTCCTCCGGGCACTCTGGTTTCCTCCCACATTCCAAAAAAAAAAAACTGGTAGGTTATTTGGCTCCCTACAAAATTAACCCTAGAATGCCTGTGTGCGTGTACATGTGGTAGGGAATATAGATTGCAAGCTCCACTGGGGCAGGGACTGATGTGCATGTTCAAATATTCTCTGTAAATATATAAATAACTGGTAATATATAAATAATACATATCTTGCTGAATATTTATGCTGATGATCATGCAGTCTCCTTGCTACTCTTTCTGAACTATAGCTAACCATATAAAAATAACAGCATTTACCAACAGCCACGCACCTAACTGTGCCCATTACAGTGGTACCAAGATTGAGATTCTATTGAATAAAATGTATAATGTCAGCTAGTTGAACACATCAATTTAATAACGAGTTTCACATTCATTACAAAACAATTAGATAGGAACAATAATTTAAAAAGCTTTATGACATAACCAACCAGTGCTAATGTGGTTTAGTACATTTTCTATTTTATAAATTTTCATACTACAAACCTAGAATCAAGACACCTGTTAATAATGTACGTTCTTGTGAATCCATATACTACTCTGCTGCATATTAGAAGCACAAGGTTTTAGTTTTACAGATGAATGGATCTGCTTTTTTTTTTTTTTTTTTTACTAATGATTAAACCTGTGGTAGCCAACCCTAGTCCTCAAGAGCTACCAACAGTGCATGTTTTGCAGGTCTCCTCACAGAATCACAAGTGAGCTAATTAGCTCCATCTGTGTATCTTTTAAAATGTGTCAGTGATTAATGAGTGCACCTGTGCAGCAGCTAGGTTATCTGGAAAATGTGCACTGTTGGTAGTTCTCGAGGGCTAAGGTTGGCTACCACTGGATTAAACTATACAGTTGGCAACAAGAGTCTACTTCCTTCCAGTCCTCTTCTTTTACCCAATTCAATGGGTGATACAAAAACTTGGAACTTAGGATCTTTTTTTCACCGCTCAATCCACCACAAAACACTCCATATCCTGTTTTATATTGTTGTCCTTGTTTCTTTTGTAACCCCATTTAAGAATTTAGAAAAAATAAAATAAAGTAATG
Organism: Crinia signifera; assembly: GCF_055691185.1. NCBI lineage: Eukaryota > Metazoa > Chordata > Amphibia > Anura > Myobatrachidae > Crinia > Crinia signifera. The sequence goes on from NC_139227.1 coordinate 76,403,873, forward strand.
CCAGTACCTGAACCTCTGCCGAAGTGTGTCTGCCAGACCAGCCATGATAGCCTGGCAGTCAACTTGGATGCCATGGAAGGATGGCATGTGCTGGTACTGATGAAGTACACTGCGGGCTTTAGCATGGTAGGTCACAGCCTGGACATATGCACCCAGCTCAATGCATTTCTTCAGGCGAGCTGGGAGTTCAAACAGAAACTGCAGCTTACGCAGGAGGGCGTGAACACCTGCGGACAACAAGTACCAGTAGGCATTAGCAAAAGCATGCTATAGGATATTACAATGGTCATGTAAATGTTCCCTTAATGGTGTAGTTGTCACCAACCTATATTTTGCTGCCCCATGATAATGATTATTTTATTAGACAACTTCTACAAAGGTAGAATTCTAATGGAGATATTCAACTGGTGTTCCAGTCAGATGCCTATTAGAATCTAATGGGTCTGAAAGCTCAGAGTTTAAAAACCCACCTAAAATTCTTGTTTGGGCATTTAAAGTTCCGGTGAACATTTCGAACAATTGTTTCTCGCACTTCAAGAGGCTGCACAAAACAATGCGACTGCAGCAGCTAATGTGAACCTGGCCAGAGTAGCAATTGAATAGCTCTAATAGATGCCCATTTGCTTAGATGTCCAGCAGGGGGTGCGCAGCCCAACCGAATCACCCCCTATATGTAAAAATACCATGTACAACCTGTGTTACACACTTTTGCAAATATATAATTAAGGCATCGACTACTTCCCAATGGTTCTGTCAAGGGTGGCCCTAACTCTAAACTATGAGATTCTCCGCATTGAGTCATACATTCATGTGTTTTTAAAATTAGCGTGAACTTACCTAGAGGTACTCAAAAGACACTTATGTGGCACTACAAGCATCAGCACTACCCATCTGCCATAAGCCAGTAACATTTTATATGATTACGGAAGTGTAGTGGGGAAAATGTGGTTTTCTTTTGTAGATAACCCATCTCTGAGCACCTGTCTATAAACTGACTGGCAACTTCCATTCTGAGTATCACTGTCTGAGAAGCAAATATGGGATCATTAGCTGGCAGGAAGTGCTGATCCTTGTAGCGGCATATCAGAAGCTTCTGGACTACCGCGCAGCAACTCTCAAATTAAAAAACACATGAATTTATGAGTTTAGAGGTAGAAGTAGAGGCATCATGAGGTGGCGATAGTTTATTATATATTTGCAAAATGTGTTTAACTGAAGGTGCCCATACATGGTACAATACATAGTACAGCTCCAAAAGTATGGGCTGCACATTCTTTTTGAACTAGAACGCATTGCATTCAAATAGCATTGCATCAGATGCTATCTAGTGCATAACGCATACAATAATTGTACCCTGTATGGGCAGCGTCTGCATTTTATTTATTTACTAGTTATCAGTCCGTCAAAATGACAGAACATAACAAATGTAGTGTCAGAACCGGCAGCTGTGTAGTGCACCCTCTTGACTTGCTCCGTCTGGCAGCGGTGCGGAAAACAATTGAATTCTGCCTATAGGGGTATGGAGCAGCCTTTTAATACATAGGATAGAACATTGGCTTTTTTTCAGGTGTAGGACAGTATGCTGGGAGATAATGGGTGCTCTTGTCTAGATAATCCATCACTTTCAAGGACATGTAATCCATCACTTTCAAGGACATGTCTCAGCCCAGAAATGGATTTAAACAACTTCCATTCTGTGCCCCAGTGTTTTCTTTTGCCCTTCCACATTGGGGGTCAGCACATCTGTCAGAAACCATTTGACTTTGCTCCCCACAGATTGCAGAACACAACATTTTAACATGAATATTGTGTGATTAAAGTACACTTCCAGAATAACTCTATTGTCCCAAATATAAATGTACATAAACTCCTTGTACATAGCTTAATCATTACATTAAATAAAAACGTGTGTATGGGGCTTAAGCTCGATTTTGGCCTATTTACCCTTAATAGCAGGCTAGTATATAGTCTATTTGAATCGCTAGATGCATACATGGGAGCATGGAAACAATCAATTTGAAAGTCTCAAAATTCTTCAAATAGAGATTGGAACGATCTAGTTTCAGGGTTGGCCATGGGAACCACTGTGGCCTCTACCTATGCTAATTTCTCCTTGGGGATACCGGAGATTTACATATATTCTGAGCAGGATTCGCTTATTTCAAAGATCAAAAGAGGATCTAATTACTTATTAAGAACACCAGTGACTACAAATTTTTCTTCTGATCCTATAATATCCTGTATTAATTCCAAAAACCAGGTGTGTGATTATGGCTGCCGATGTTCTGATCACCATGTCAACATTATACAAACATCTATAATATTCCAACTACCAAGCTTAAGGGGTGTACACATGCTTCGATATTGACAGGTTTTTTTATTTGATTTTGCTTATAGAAGCAAAATCAAATCGAATGGTTATTAAGATGCTTTCGATTCGATGCGCGCTCCCGTCTTCTCTATATCGAAAAATAGACTGTGCAGGCAATGAAATAACGAATTCAATCTAGTAGATCGAATGTGTACACTGTGTCTTGAATGCATATCGAATTCGATATTGAATGCAAAAGTGCAGATTGAATGTGAAATCAAATGGAAAGCAAAGGCCAAATCGAAAGGGGGTGCAACTTGAAAGCAAATCGAATCGAAAGTAAAATCGATGAGTGTGTACACACCTTAAGTACCATGCAGAACACTCATCATAGGATTGGTGTGCTATCCATTACTACAAGGATGGGGAACCTTTGGCCCTCCAGCTGTTGTTAAACTACACATCCCAGCATGCAACCGTTTTAGAATGGCCAAAAAGCAAAACTGTAGCAGGGCATGCTGGGATGCGTAGTTCAAAAACAGCTGGAGGGCCAAAGGTTCTACATGCCTGCTCTACTATAACCTCATTCTTAAATTAATGATACACATTATAATTCCTGATAATGCCACAATGCGTGGCCACTTACCACTAAGCTTTGTGATATGCTGGTGTCTCTCCTGCAAGGTACTGCTGATACGTGCACTAAACTCAGTGATTACCGCCATGTTTGTTGCCAGTCCATCCATCTCATCCTCCATCTTTTTAAAATCGTTCTTCATCTTACGAATGGTGTCTAAAGAATTGCAGAACAGTTATTATCACCTAGTTCCATGGACACATTTCATATTGCCCCCATTATATCTGCTATTTCTTGTACTAAAAAAGACTGACCATTGTCTACTCAGTAGTAATATATATAATTATAATTTTACAGTATATAGCGCTCTTTGAAAATTATAGTGACCCCATTCTCCCATATCCCTACTCAGGATTTACCTGTTGCAGATATGAATTTATTGTAATTCTCATAGACGAGTGTCTGCATGTCGCTGTCCAAAGATCGTATTTGACGAACCATATCAGCTTCAATGTCCATCAGCTCAGCCAATGAGCTCTCTTTCCTCAGCTGGAAATACAAATATCCTGATTAAACATTGGCTGAATCAGCACATATCATTACCCAGCTGTATAGACCATTGTGCCATTATATAATGTACCCATATACACACACACACACAATATGGGCATTGAATTGAGACAAATTGCATGTACATGAATACTTTTTACTAAATTAGTACAGGTGCCAATAAACATCAGACAAGGAGAATTTTCCTCTTTTGGATCTTTGCTAATAAATAATGTAGGTTGTATACAATAAATTGGAAACAATATTGGGTACTTATGTAGTATCTGGGCTGCCGATTTCTAAATCGGGTCGGATCGGGCACATCGCATCGCATCGCATGCGACCATCGGATGCGATGCGATGCGATGACCCGATTTTTCCATAGGAATCAATGTTAAAATGGACTGAGTCCATTTTAACATGAAATTCAATGGGAAAAAGGGGTCCTTTTCATACCCCTACTATACAAGTGGGCATGGAGTTGGATATAAACCTGTGGCGAGCTTAGCGAGCCACCGAGCCCGAAGCGTAGCGAGCCCCGCGAGGGGACACAGAATACCGTCCGCTCGCCTCGCTACGCTCGCCACAGGTTTATATCCAACTCCATGCCCACTTGGATAGTAGGGGTATGAAAAGGACCCCTTTTTCCCATTGAATTCCATGTTAAAATGGACTCAGTCCATTTTAACATTGATTCCTATGGAAAAATCGGGTCATCGCATCCGATGGTCGCATGCGATGCGATATCGCATCGCATCTGATTGTATGCCTTAACTTAAGGCATACAATCAAAAAATCGGCAGCCCAGATACTACATAAGTACCCAATATTGGAAACAATAATGTACGTATTCATGCAATACAAAAAAAACGCAGTATTTTCATTCTAAGAGGTTTCCACTAAGGAGTAGATTTATTAAGCTCGGTGAAGTGATAAAGTGTCTGGTTTTTATTACCGGCCAATCAGCTCCTACCTGTCATTTTTCAAACCAAGCCTGTAACTTCACAGTTAGGAGCTGATTGAATGGTGATAAAAACCAGACAATTTATCATTTCACCGATCTTAATAAATCTGCCCCTAAATGTCTTAGGGCCTGATTCAGAGCTGTACGGTAAGCAATAGCAGCTGCAGCGGTCGTCACAAACACTATTGCACTATTATGCTAATGATGCAAGAGACGTGTGAATAGACACCTCTTCACTGCTTATGTGAACCACTGCTTTGCCCAAATCACTTGCATTAGCATAGGCCATCTGAGCAACCCTCAGGTTACTCAAGATGGTCAACAGGCTTCGGGGCCCAGTAAATGCCGACACCTAGCCTTGGCAGCCTCCGAAAGTGGGGCTCACATGGCAGCATTTTCAGGAACGCTGCCCCGCAGCACCCCATCCTCACTCCCAAGCAGACAAAGCATGTCAATCATTCTGTGGCTTAGTGGGCACTTTGAGCAATCTCTCAGTCACCAAATAATACATTTAGGGGTACTTGTGTATTATTACGGCGCCCCCGATATGTGATCGCGCGATGTTTCATCGCATGACATACACCCGATGCACTGCGATTTTAGCCCCCTATGCGATGAAAAATTGTATAAGTACCCTAATGGGTGCTTACAATGTTAAATGCACCCCGACACCACCCCCCAGTATAAACGTGAACCCGAAGCGTGGCGAGCGCAGTGTGACCACGAGGGGCGGCGTTACGCATCCTCTGACCTTTTCATACCCCCCCCCCCTATCCACGTCGGCGTAGAGTTGATTTTATAAAGTGTGGCGAGCATTCCATCGCATTGTATGCCATATACAATGCCATACAATTTTAAAATTGTATGACATTGTAGAACATTGCGCGATATCGCATTGCATACCATTGCATGCCTCATGGTATGCGATGCGATGGGCGCCGTGATAATACACAAGTACCCATTTAGGAGAACCAGATAGTGTCCAGCTATCAATGGCATGGTTTGGGTTATTCTTCTACTAGGTGTACATTGAGCATAGCTCTATCCATGACATTCGCGAAGCCCAACCCCAGGCTCTGATTGGCCTGTAGCCCAGTAAATAGAAGAGTAGGGATGACTATCAGTTGGAGAAAACACTTACTGTTCTCTGGCAGGTAGGTTCATACCATCGAGGTTCACAATCAATGGTACAATCGATGGTTAACCAAAGGATGGCCATCCCTAAGACTATTTTTTTCCAACTACCAGACAGGGGGTCAGGCTAAGATAATTGACAAGTAGGGATGGCCATCTACCATGAGTGATTCATAATTTATGACCTATGTTGAATGCTTTTGCCATCGATGGGGGATTACCATATGGTTTCCCTCCATTGATGTAAAAGCATAACCAAATGTATTTGCTGGTTATTTAAAAAAAAAAAAAAAAAAGTGCCAGGACACGGAGCAGAGCTTAGTCTATGTACACCTGTGAAGCACACTTCCAGATTCTTATTCACCCACAACCAGTCAAAGCACAGGGATAAACATTGTTTGGTGTAACACATGATGGTCACCCACTGCATAGTTACCAACTGTCGGCGGCTACTTGCTATATCCCCATTGGTGTGCTAACCACACCAATAGTCAACCTTAATGGAATGGGGCTAAGGAACACCGCTAGGAGGTGCTGCCAGTGATGTTATGGTGTTGGTGGGTATGGACCCTACAAAACAACTCAAACACTGGCTGCCAGCGTCATGAGTAATTCCACTTAGTTTGTAACCCCCACTGCCATTATAGAACTATCAGCAATCCTGACCTCCCTGATCCGTTTCTCTTGTAGAAGCTGCTTTTCTTACTGTTGAAGCTGTATAACCTAACAAGGTGTTAGTAAAAACATGGTACATGTCAGTAAATTTCCATAAGGTGGTAGTACCAGGATCTGAGGTTGTAGTGGTGTTAGAGAAGCGCAGTAGGTACTGGGGTGGCAATATTAAGGGTGACCGGATGGCAGTGCGGTTGTTAATGTGGTGCTGGTGTGGAAGTGATGTTGGTGATAGGGTAGCAGTGCTGTTAGTAATATGGTGGAGGTGCTGGGGTGGCAGTGCTGTTGGTGACAGTGATGATATGGCAATGAAGTGGATGACAGCGATGTGGGTGCTGGGTGGCGGTAATGTGGTGCTGGGGTGGCAGTGCTGTTGGTAATATGGTGGAGATGCTGGGGTGGCAGTGCTGTTGGTAATGTGGTGGAGGTGCTGGGGTTGTAGTGCTGTTGATGACAGTGATGTGGGTGCTGGTGGTAATGTGGTGCTCGGGTGGCAGTGCAGCGGTGCTGGTGGTAATGTGGTGCTGGGGTGGCAGTGCTTTTGGTAATGGGGTGGCATTGCAGATGGTGCTGGGGTGGCAGTGCTGTTCGTAATATAGTGGAGGTGCTTGAGTGGTAGTGCTGTTGGTCACAGGTTGCAGTGCTGTTGGTAATGTGGTGCTGGGGTGGCAGTGCTTTTAGTAATGTGGTGGCATTGCAGTTGGTTCTGGGGTGGCAGTGCTATTGGTAATGTGGTGGCAGTGAGTGCTGGGTGGCAGTGCTGGTGGTAATGTGGTGCTGGTGGGGCAGTGCTGTTGGTAATATAGTGGAGGTGCTGGGTGGTAAATAATGCTGTTAGTGACAGGGTGTCAGTGCTGTTGGCAATGTGGTGGAGATGCTTCTGGGGTGGTAGTGCTGTTGATGACAGTGATGGTATGGCAGTGCAGTGGGTGACACGGTGGCAGTGCTGTTGGTAATATAGTGGAGGCGCTGGGTGGTAGTGCTGTTGATGACAGGGTGTCAGTGCTGTTGGTAATGTGGTGGAGGTGCTGCTGGGGTGGTAGTGCTGTTGATGACAGTGATGGTATGGCAGTGCTGTTGGTGACAGGGTGTCAGCGCTGTTAGTAATGTGGTGGAGGTGCTGAGGTGGTAGTGCTGTTGGTGACAGGGTGGCAGTGACGTGGGTGCTGGGCCCTAGGGTGGCAGTACACTGTGCACAGAGATTAGAAGTTTCGGGTGTGCTGTGATTGGACAGTCGCTGTAAATGCCTGTAACGTCACCTTAGTGAGGTACAGCTCCGGGCTAAAATGCACCCCATCAATATCTGTGGGTTCCAGCAGCCTCTCCCCGCCCTTCCCTTCCTCCGTAATTCCATAATAAAGCTTTAACATTCCGTGAGCCTTCCTTCTCTTCCCGGCCTCCTCTTCCTCAGTGCCTCCGGTGGCCGCCATCTTTGATTTACAGCGACCTGGAACTGCGCATGCGCACAACCTCGGCAGCTACGAGAATAGCGCAGCCGCACTCAAGCCCGGTGCATGCACGGCAGCCGTCAGTGTGTCAAGCGACAGAGATGTTCATGTGTGGTTTGATCACCATTAAATGAACCGATATATACTGTACTTAATGATGAGCTTTAAAGATACTTTTTAAATGTTTTCCGCTGTGTTAGTTGTTTCGGCTGTGATCATCTATCATGCGGTAGGGCCTGGCATGTCCAAACTGTGGCCCTCCAGCTGTTGTAAAACTACACATCCCCATACCTCCCAACTTTTCATTGGAAGAAATAGGGACACTCGCGCGGCGAAGCCGCGCGAGCGTCCGAAAAGGGGGCGTGGCGTATGCAAATGAGGGCGCGGCTTATGCTAATTAGCCGCGACCTCATTTTCATACGAGAATAGACGTAGTGCGCATGTGCACAGCGTCTATTCTACTACATTGGGGGGTCTCCCAACTGCCACCCCCCCGCAGCGGGACAATGCCTGCCGCGGGTGGGACGTCGGGACAGGACCCGAAAATCGGGACTGTCCCGACGGAATCGTGACAGTTGGGAGGTATGCCAGCATGCCTTGCCATAGTTTTAGCATTCCATAATAGCAAAACTATGACAAGGCATAATGGGACTTGTAGTTTCACAACAGCTAGAGGGCCATAGTTTGAACATGCCTGCGGGTAGACTTTATAAAAAATAACCCAGAGCCATCTGCCGCCACCCAGCTACCTGCGTAATTCATACTTCCCAACATGACCCTCTCCAGGAGGACAGAATGCACTATTCCTGGACTTTCCTCTTAATTTACAATAACTGTAGAAATATGCCCCAGTGCTGGGATGGTTTCTCCAGTCCCAGCACTGGAGCAGGAAAGAATGTGCGCACATCTTGTCCCAGCCCGGGACGGCGATAGCAACGGATGTCCGACCCCAGTGATGGAAGCAGTGAGGCGGGTGGTGCAGCCTTCCATTCTATTTGGGTCGCCAAGACAGAGGGCTCGCATGTTAAAATTTGCGACATTCGCAGGCCTATCTAGGCTCGTGAATGGGCGACCAATAGGGGGCAGCGGCAGCAAGCCAATCGGCACTCACCACGCTGTCCTCCAGTCCAACCCTGGCATCTGACGTCAGGTGCTGGCGGGTTGTTTAAAACAGAAAGACCACCACGTGCAGGAGAGTTCAGCAGCGGAGGAGAGAGGAAAGGAGTTCGCTGCATGGATGCCATATTTATACTATCCTTTGTACTCAACAACTGACAGGATGCCAATTTTGGATAAGTATAATAATTACTATATAGAATTTTAGATATGCGTAGCTATCTCTCACATAAAAGATTACAGCTTACCTACGATCTTGAAATACACACATGGGGAGAATCTACCCTAATTAAGTGGAGGAGTGCTCCCATTGGATACATACAGACATATAGTGACACAGTAGGACAGTATGGATACGCTGCCGTGTGAACAAACTTTCCCTGCGAAACGTACGTCACAAGCAAGAAGCCGATCACGTGGGCGCTCACGTGACCGGCTGTCCGTCTCCACTGTGCCGGGATTTCCCTGTGATAGCTGCTGCTGGAGACAAGCGCTACGTAGCGCCAGACTGGTAACGGGACCCCTCTTGTGAGTCCGCGGCTAGCCGATTCAGAAAGGCTGCCGCTGGCTCTGAGTAGGACCACGGTCCCCCCCACTTCTCTTTCATACTTTATGTGTTTTTTTGGCTCACTTAGAAATTTATTTGCCGGGCTCTGCCGGCGGGAACGTGTAACAGATTTAATGATTATTTAAATTACATGCTCATTATGCTGTGTGCAGAGGTAAAGTGATCCATCTGCCAAGCTTCACCTCACAGGTGGTAGATTGAGCTGTTAGCTCCTCAATTGAATTGTATGCCGTGGTTATGCTATTTCTATCTATAGGTAGACATTAGATTGCCTGTGAATGGGAGATAGTAACGGGATGCAGTTAAAATCCCGGCGGTCAGGATCCCGGCATTCAGAATCCCGACCGCCGAAATCCTGACACATTCTCCCTCCGTGGGTGTCCACGACACCCCTGGAGGGAGAATAAATTAGTGTGCCGAGCGTAGCGAGGCACCGGGCCCGCTGCGTGGCGAGCGCAGCGAGCCCGCAAGGGGGGGCGATCCACGTCCCCCCCTTGTCGGGATTTTGGCTGTTGGGATTCCGGCGTCGGGATTCTGAACGCCGGGATCCCGACCGCCGGGATTCAGTACTGAATCCATAGTAACAACACTGTTGCCGAATGGAGTGAGCTTAATTTTGATATAGTTGAGGATATCACTGTTTTGAGACTATGTATAAGTGTCTTAAGTGAATTGCAGCATTGATACTTTGATACATACAAACAGCTTTGTTCTCAGAAAAGAGGAGTGGGAAAGGCAGATATTGTACATATGTAAATATAGATAGGTGTAAATACTTCCTTTTGTCTGCTTATATTATTATTTGACCAATGATTAGACCCTGTTCACTTATATGACACCTATATCATCAATGGTGTGCGATTGATGGGTATATGATGGTCATCCTTTATTTTTGAGAAATTTATCAAGCAGACGGGATGTGAATAACACCATCATGCATTGTTTATAATCCATATTCGCAGGATAATTTTGAATTTTATTAGCACTTTATACAATTTTGTTCTCTCATGAATGAGAAATATTAATTAAGGATTTAATTTGAGCACAAGCAGAGAATATAATAAAAAAAAAATATATATTAATTCCAACAAAATAATTTGAATAGGGGACTTGGAGTGCACCCCACCCGAGTTTCTTTCTCTCCCCCAGTTTTTGGATGCCACCGGAGCCAGAAGCGTCAGACAGGACGAGAGGACATCGGGATCAAGAGTGAAGATCCCCACAGCAGAGTAAGAAGTGCCTATGGCCAGGATGGGCCAGCGGCAGAAGGAAGAAGAGGAAGCGTGCTGGAGAGGCCACCCTGGGTGGAAAGCAAGGGAACCCACTAGGGTTTGGGCACTAGGTCCGTGGAGCTTGTTCAGACCCTCTCAGCCTGTGGGGACAATAGTTGGGCCATTTACAGTCGGGTCCTCCTGACCCATGGCCATTAGGTCCAGGGCCCCCAGGGTCAAGGCCTCCTCAGTTGGTCAGCAGGCCCGTGGGCGCAGGCACAGCCACGGTGGCTGTTGTGGTGTGGCTGTAGGCAGCCAGAGGGAGGTAAGCCCTACTTGGTGTTTTGTGCGGGTATTGCCTGGTTTGCATTGTATTTTCACTGTGAATTTCTTGCTGGTTATTTCACTGTGTTTTAACCCATGCAGTCATGTCCCTTTGCAAAGTGTTGGGCTTACAGGTCCGATTTTGTGGCACTAGGTTGAGTGGGCGCTAGGCCCCAGGCTGCACGGGCGCTAGGCCGCAGCTGTGAGCGGGCGCTAGGCCGCAGGTGATTTTGTGTATTACCTTGCCCTAGGTGGTGGGAGGTTACTTGTGCTTATTTCCAGGTGCCGGAACCAAGACCCCAACTACTCAGGGGATGAGTATACATCCAGTGATGATAATTTGTGTTGCGTCTGTTTACTGTGATGTGCGTGTCCCTTCCATTTTTCCCTGGGCGTTTCCATTCAGGTTGCACCCATTGTGTCCACACATGGGTGTAACCAAGTCTGAGGCCACAAGTGCCAATGAAATCCCTCCTCTGCACCCCAAACGAGCACATGTGGATCAGAAAGCAGGTGGTATGATAATGCACATATAAAACCACAATTAAGGTGCGTACACACGTTACGATTTAGTGTGCTAGATTGTGCACTATCTTTTGATCTTTTAGTTTTGAATAGCATGCTAGATAGTGCACTATATCTTACCGTGTGTACGCACTATCTGACATACGATGCACGCCCCCGCCGGTCGTCTGGCAGGGAGCTGCTCGGGTGAGCATACAACTCAATTCTGGCTAGAAAGCATAAGATAGCATAGTGTAGTATAGCTGTGATGTCATATAGTCATATCGTATGTGATATCTTATGCACATTGTACGTTATTTTAAGCACAAATCTTATGCTTTTGACCACAAAAACTTTCTTGGGAAATAGTATACAATATCATACGAAACATAAATTGTACCGTGTGTACGCACCTTTACTTATAGATTCATACTCACGTTCACAAAGCAGTTTCTTTATAACCCCTCCGGTAAAAAGGGTTCAGCAGTGCACCTTGCTTAAATGCAGTTTAAAACACTTACTTAATATTTCTCTCTAGAATACACAAAAAGGTATCTTTGCCTTCTGATCACAACACACCAGATGAACATCTAGTCAGAGCCGGTGAAACTTACTTTTTATTTCAGTCACGACTGGTCGCTGGTTGGAGAAGCATGCTCCTCCGACCAGCGACTTCCCCTGCGTCTTCTCCCGGCAGTGTGTCATTTTCATCAGCTACCATCTATGGTCGCTGATGAAACGGGACGCTGAGCAATATGATTGCTGAGCAATATATTGGCAGCAATCATATTGCTCCATGTGTACACAGCTTAAGAAATCTCCAGGTTTTTTTTTAAAGCGGCAATCATTTACACTGCAAAACTAGTTTGATTTTGGAGTGTAAATAATTGCTGCTTTAAAAAAAACATGGAGATCTCTTACCAAATCTCTCACGTTCTGAATCGCTCATCCTGTTAAATTTCACCCCATGCTTTCCAAAAGCAGGACTTTGTAGGTTTCAGTGAAAACCTCACTTTAACCCTTTGCAGTCCAATTTTTTTGGTACTTGTTTAGTTTCACGGCGGCACTTCCCAGCAGATAGCATCGTATGCAAATCGCATGCAAATATCACACGCGATTTGCACACTTAGCACACCCGCACTATCCACTCAGCCCGAAGCGTGGCAAACGGATGCGGTAAGTGTCCTCCTGACCTGTTCATACCCCCACTATCCATGTCCGGGCGGAGTTGAATTTATAAAGTGAGGTGAGCCCAGCGAGCCCCGCAAGGGGACGCGTAAAACGAGACCGAAGCGTGGCAAGCGCAGCGAGCCCCCGAGGGGACATGGATTACTTGACGTGTATTCCAAGGCCCCTCATCACGCTTCGGGCTAATTTTAAGCGGACGCTCGCCACGCCACACTTTACAAAACCAACTCCATGCCATGAATGTAAATCGAATTCGATATCTAATGCAAAAGTACAGATCTAAAGCCAAATTGAATGGGAAGATCTAATGCCAGATCTAATAGAAAATCGAATCTAACATCGAATCTGAAGGTATGTTTACATAGCTATAAGCCCTGTACACACACATCGATTTGCTTTTAATTCGATGTTAGATTCGATTTTCTATTAGATCTGGCATTAGATCTTCCCATTCAATTTAGCATTAGATCTGTACTTCTGCATTCGATTCGATTTCACAATGTAGGCACAATGTACTCATTCGATTTCCTGGATCGAATTCGATATTTCCTTGGCTGCACAGTCTTTTTCTTTTCGATTTTGAGAAAACGGGAGCGTGCATCGAATCGAATGCAGATCAAAAGGGTCCTAAAAAACCATTCGATGTGGATTCGATTTTGCTTCTATAAGCAAAATCGAATCGAACACGGGGAAAAAAAATCGAAGCGTGTGTACACAGCTTAAGGCTTATGTACTAAGTGATTTAGGGTAGGCGATTTCCCTTTCCCCAGGATCTATAGAGATTGGCTATACATACGTTGAGATTTGTGCTAAGCAAAAGAAAAGAAAAAAAATGGTTCCTTCAAATAGTAATGTACTGTTTCTGTACACACATAGTGATTTGAACTCACTTAATGCATCTTTTGACTGCATGTACATAATTTCTCAGCCAACAATAGCAACGTGTTGGACAACGCATCGCTATGGGGTGTACACATGGTGCTATTTGTGCTTCATTTAGGGGCATATACACGTAGAGATCTGTGCTAAGAAATGTTGCTGATGTCAAGATCTCCCATGGAGAGCACATACACACACACAGAGGTTTGTGCTAAGCAATTTTGAAATCTGCACTGCCTGGAAGTCCGACCTGCCAGTCACAAAGGCAGTCCCATTGGGAGGTGTTCCCTTCCTCCGGGACGCCTTTCTGCAGGCTCCCGTATAAAATCGGGACCTGTGTGTGCGCAGTACCGGTATAGGTATTGCGCACATGCTGGTCCTGATGCCTGTCATTTGTATTGTACAGGGGTCAGTATATTACAAGATGTTTGTACTGTGCATGCGCCAGTCCTGGCGCCTGTCATCAAAGCACAGGCGCCGGGGACCTGGGAGAAGAGGCAGCACCTGCAGCAACATGGGGGTGTCTGAATCGTGGTTCCCCACTGTGGCCAGAGACAGCCCCCTCCCCAAGAAGGTACAAGCTGCCACTGTTTATATACCATGCATTTGTTCTACATTGGGGTCAATCCTATGAATTACAAAGTATGCGCGGTGCCTTGGAATTTTAACGCCAGCAAAAGCACCCAATTTCATACCATAAAATGGGCCTGCTGCCGCAATGATTCACACAAGAGAATTAGTCGCAAGTAATAGGTTCAAGCCCATGGTCTTGTAATGTATGTCTTTTTCTTTGTTTGCTCACTTATGCACTTTGTTAGGGATTGCAAAACCCTTGTGAAGCACTATAAATAACCAATAATAATATAGGGTACAATGTGCTCTTCCATCCTCTACCAAAACCTATTATTCCCATAGCACTGGGTAATATAGAACTTAATCCAATGCGATTGCAGAAGCCCTACATTTTACAACGGTCTGCACTTGCACACAATTGTCTGCTTGCCCTCTATGGCTACTACATTGGGGGGTCTCCCAACTGCCACCCCCCCGCAGCGGGACAATGCCTGCCGCGGGTGGGACGTCGGGACAGGACCCGAAAATCGGGACTGTCCCGACGGAATCGTGACAGTTGGGAGGTATGCCAGCATGCCTTGCCATAGTTTTAGCATTCCATAAAAGCAAAACTATGACAAGGCATAATGGGACTTGTAGTTTCACAACAGCTAGAGGGCCATAGTTTGAACATGCCTGCGGGTAGACTTTATAAAAAATAACCCAGAGCCATCTGCCGCCACCCAGCTACCTGCGTAATTCATACTTCCCAACATGACCCTCTCCAGGAGGACAGAATGCACTATTCCTGGACTTTCCTCTTAATTTACAATAACTGTAGAAATATGCCCCAGTGCTGGGATGGTTTCTCCAGTCCCAGCACTGGAGCAGGAAAGAATGTGCGCACATCTTGTCCCAGCCCGGGACGGCGATAGCAACGGATGTCCGACCCCAGTGATGGAAGCAGTGAGGCGGGTGGTGCAGCCTTCCATTCTATTTGGGTCGCCAAGACAGAGGGCTCGCATGTTAAAATTTGCGACATTCGCAGGCCTATCTAGGCTCGTGAATGGGCGACCAATAGGGGGCAGCGGCAGCAAGCCAATCGGCACTCACCACGCTGTCCTCCAGTCCAACCCTGGCATCTGACGTCAGGTGCTGGCGGGTTGTTTAAAACAGAAAGACCACCACGTGCAGGAGAGTTCAGCAGCGGAGGAGAGAGGAAAGGAGTTCGCTGCATGGATGCCATATTTATACTATCCTTTGTACTCAACAACTGACAGGATGCCAATTTTGGATAAGTATAATAATTACTATATAGAATTTTAGATATGCGTAGCTATCTCTCACATAAAAGATTACAGCTTACCTACGATCTTGAAATACACACATGGGGAGAATCTACCCTAATTAAGTGGAGGAGTGCTCCCATTGGATACATACAGACATATAGTGACACAGTAGGACAGTATGGATACGCTGCCGTGTGAACAAGCTTTCCCTGCGAAACGTACGTCACAAGCAAGAAGCCGATCACGTGGGCGCTCACGTGACCGGCTGTCCGTCTCCACTGTGCCGGGATTTCCCTGTGATAGCTGCTGCTGGAGACAAGCGCTACGTAGCGCCAGACTGGTAACGGGACCCCTCTTGTGAGTCCGCGGCTAGCCGATTCAGAAAGGCTGCCGCTGGCTCTGAGTAGGACCACGGTCCCCCCCACTTCTCTTTCATACTTTATGTGTTTTTTTGGCTCACTTAGAAATTTATTTGCCGGGCTCTGCCGGCGGGAACGTGTAACAGATTTAATGATTATTTAAATTACATGCTCATTATGCTGTGTGCAGAGGTAAAGTGATCCATCTGCCAAGCTTCACCTCACAGGTGGTAGATTGAGCTGTTAGCTCCTCAATTGAATTGTATGCCGTGGTTATGCTATTTCTATCTATAGGTAGACATTAGATTGCCTGTGAATGGGAGATAGTAACGGGATGCAGTTAAAATCCCGGCGGTCAGGATCCCGGCATTCAGAATCCCGACCGCCGAAATCCTGACACATTCTCCCTCCGTGGGTGTCCACGACACCCCTGGAGGGAGAATAAATTAGTGTGCCGAGCGTAGCGAGGCACCGGGCCCGCTGCGTGGCGAGCGCAGCGAGCCCGCAAGGGGGGGCGATCCACGTCCCCCCCTTGTCGGGATTTTGGCTGTTGGGATTCCGGCGTCGGGATTCTGAACGCCGGGATCCCGACCGCCGGGATTCAGTACTGAATCCATAGTAACAACACTGTTGCCGAATGGAGTGAGCTTAATTTTGATATAGTTGAGGATATCACTGTTTTGAGACTATGTATAAGTGTCTTAAGTGAATTGCAGCATTGATACTTTGATACATACAAACAGCTTTGTTCTCAGAAAAGAGGAGTGGGAAAGGCAGATATTGTACATATGTAAATATAGATAGGTGTAAATACTTCCTTTTGTCTGCTTATATTATTATTTGACCAATGATTAGACCCTGTTCACTTATATGACACCTATATCATCAATGGTGTGCGATTGATGGGTATATGATGGTCATCCTTTATTTTTGAGAAATTTATCAAGCAGACGGGATGTGAATAACACCATCATGCATTGTTTATAATCCATATTCGCAGGATAATTTTGAATTTTATTAGCACTTTATACAATTTTGTTCTCTCATGAATGAGAAATATTAATTAAGGATTTAATTTGAGCACAAGCAGAGAATATAATAAAAAAAAAATATATATATTAATTCCAACAAAATAATTTGAATAGGGGACTTGGAGTGCACCCCACCCGAGTTTCTTTCTCTCCCCCAGTTTTTGGATGCCACCGGAGCCAGAAGCGTCAGACAGGACGAGAGGACATCGGGATCAAGAGTGAAGATCCCCACAGCAGAGTAAGAAGTGCCTATGGCCAGGATGGGCCAGCGGCAGAAGGAAGAAGAGGAAGCGTGCTGGAGAGGCCACCCTGGGTGGAAAGCAAGGGAACCCACTAGGGTTTGGGCACTAGGTCCGTGGAGCTTGTTCAGACCCTCTCAGCCTGTGGGGACAATAGTTGGGCCCTCTCGGCCCGGGGCCATTTACAGTCGGGTCCTCCTGACCCATGGCCATTAGGTCCAGGGCCCCCAGGGTCAAGGCCTCCTCAGTTGGTCAGCAGGCCCGTGGGCGCAGGCACAGCCACGGTGGCTGTTGTGGTGTGGCTGTAGGCAGCCAGAGGGAGGTAAGCCCTACTTGGTGTTTTGTGCGGGTATTGCCTGGTTTGCATTGTATTTTCACTGTGAATTTCTTGCTGGTTATTTCACTGTGTTTTAACCCATGCAGTCATGTCCCTTTGCAAAGTGTTGGGCTTACAGGTCCGATTTTGTGGCACTAGGTTGAGTGGGCGCTAGGCCCCAGGCTGCACGGGCGCTAGGCCGCAGCTGTGAGCGGGCGCTAGGCCGCAGGTGATTTTGTGTATTACCTTGCCCTAGGTGGTGGGAGGTTACTTGTGCTTATTTCCAGGTGCCGGAACCAAGACCCCAACTACTCAGGGGATGAGTATACATCCAGTGATGATAATTTGTGTTGCGTCTGTTTACTGTGATGTGCGTGTCCCTTCCATTTTTCCCTGGGCGTTTCCATTCAGGTTGCACCCATTGTGTCCACACATGGGTGTAACCAAGTCTGAGGCCACAAGTGCCAATGAAATCCCTCCTCTGCACCCCAAACGAGCACATGTGGATCAGAAAGCAGGTGGTATGATAATGCACATATAAAACCACAATTAAGGTGCGTACACACGTTACGATTTAGTGTGCTAGATTGTGCACTATCTTTTGATCTTTTAGTTTTGAATAGCATGCTAGATAGTGCACTATATCTTACCGTGTGTACGCACTATCTGACATACGATGCACGCCCCCGCCGGTCGTCTGGCAGGGAGCTGCTCGGGTGAGCATACAACTCAATTCTGGCTAGAAAGCATAAGATAGCATAGTGTAGTATAGCTGTGATGTCATATAGTCATATCGTATGTGATATCTTATGCACATTGTACGTTATTTTAAGCACAAATCTTATGCTTTTGACCACAAAAACTTTCTTGGGAAATAGTATACAATATCATACGAAACATAAATTGTACCGTGTGTACGCACCTTTACTTATAGATTCATACTCACGTTCACAAAGCAGTTTCTTTATAACCCCTCCGGTAAAAAGGGTTCAGCAGTGCACCTTGCTTAAATGCAGTTTAAAACACTTACTTAATATTTCTCTCTAGAATACACAAAAAGGTATCTTTGCCTTCTGATCACAACACACCAGATGAACATCTAGTCAGAGCCGGTGAAACTTACTTTTTATTTCAGTCACGACTGGTCGCTGGTTGGAGAAGCATGCTCCTCCGACCAGCGACTTCCCCTGCGTCTTCTCCCGGCAGTGTGTCATTTTCATCAGCTACCATCTATGGTCGCTGATGAAACGGGACGCTGAGCAATATGATTGCTGAGCAATATATTGGCAGCAATCATATTGCTCCATGTGTACACAGCTTAAGAAATCTCCAGGTTTTTTTTTAAAGCGGCAATCATTTACACTGCAAAACTAGTTTGATTTTGGAGTGTAAATAATTGCTGCTTTAAAAAAAACATGGAGATCTCTTACCAAATCTCTCACGTTCTGAATCGCTCATCCTGTTAAATTTCACCCCATGCTTTCCAAAAGCAGGACTTTGTAGGTTTCAGTGAAAACCTCACTTTAACCCTTTGCAGTCCAATTTTTTTGGTACTTGTTTAGTTTCACGGCGGCACTTCCCAGCAGATAGCATCGTATGCAAATCGCATGCAAATATCACACGCGATTTGCACACTTAGCACACCCGCACTATCCACTCAGCCCGAAGCGTGGCAAACGGATGCGGTAAGTGTCCTCCTGACCTGTTCATACCCCCACTATCCATGTCCGGGCGGAGTTGAATTTATAAAGTGAGGTGAGCCCAGCGAGCCCCGCAAGGGGACGCGTAAAACGAGACCGAAGCGTGGCAAGCGCAGCGAGCCCCCGAGGGGACATGGATTACTTGACGTGTATTCCAAGGCCCCTCATCACGCTTCGGGCTAATTTTAAGCGGACGCTCGCCACGCCACACTTTACAAAACCAACTCCATGCCATGAATGTAAATCGAATTCGATATCTAATGCAAAAGTACAGATCTAAAGCCAAATTGAATGGGAAGATCTAATGCCAGATCTAATAGAAAATCGAATCTAACATCGAATCTGAAGGTATGTTTACATAGCTATAAGCCCTGTACACACACATCGATTTGCTTTTAATTCGATGTTAGATTCGATTTTCTATTAGATCTGGCATTAGATCTTCCCATTCAATTTAGCATTAGATCTGTACTTCTGCATTCGATTCGATTTCACAATGTAGGCACAATGTACTCATTCGATTTCCTGGATCGAATTCGATATTTCCTTGGCTGCACAGTCTTTTTCTTTTCGATTTTGAGAAAACGGGAGCGTGCATCGAATCGAATGCAGATCAAAAGGGTCCTAAAAAACCATTCGATGTGGATTCGATTTTGCTTCTATAAGCAAAATCGAATCGAACACGGGGAAAAAAAATCGAAGCGTGTGTACACAGCTTAAGGCTTATGTACTAAGTGATTTAGGGTAGGCGATTTCCCTTTCCCTAGGATCTATAGAGATTGGCTATACATACGTTGAGATTTGTGCTAAGCAAAAGAAAAGAAAAAAAATGGTTCCTTCAAATAGTAATGTACTGTTTCTGTACACACATAGTGATTTGAACTCACTTAATGCATCTTTTGACTGCATGTACATAATTTCTCAGCCAACAATAGCAACGTGTTGGACAACGCATCGCTATGGGGTGTACACATGGTGCTATTTGTGCTTCATTTAGGGGCATATACACGTAGAGATCTGTGCTAAGAAATGTTGCTGATGTCAAGATCTCCCATGGAGAGCACATACACACACACAGAGGTTTGTGCTAAGCAATTTTGAAATCTGCACTGCCTGGAAGTCCGACCTGCCAGTCACAAAGGCAGTCCCATTGGGAGGTGTTCCCTTCCTCCGGGACGCCTTTCTGCAGGCTCCCGTATAAAATCGGGACCTGTGTGTGCGCAGTACCGGTATAGGTATTGCGCACATGCTGGTCCTGATGCCTGTCATTTGTATTGTACAGGGGTCAGTATATTACAAGATGTTTGTACTGTGCATGCGCCAGTCCTGGCGCCTGTCATCAAAGCACAGGCGCCGGGGACCTGGGAGAAGAGGCAGCACCTGCAGCAACATGGGGGTGCCTGAATCGTGGTTCCCCACTGTGGCCAGAGACAGCCCCCTCCCCAAGAAGGTACAAGCTGCCACTGTTTATATACCATGCATTTGTTCTACATTGGGGTCAATCCTATGAATTACAAAGTATGCGCGGTGCCTTGGAATTTTAACGCCAGCAAAAGCACCCAATTTCATACCATAAAATGGGCCTGCTGCCGCAATGATTCACACAAGAGAATTAGTCGCAAGTAATAGGTTCAAGCCCATGGTCTTGTAATGTATGTCTTTTTCTTTGTTTGCTCACTTATGCACTTTGTTAGGGATTGCAAAACCCTTGTGAAGCACTATAAATAACCAATAATAATATAGGGTACAATGTGCTCTTCCATCCTCTACCAAAACCTATTATTCCCATAGCACTGGGTAATATAGAACTTAATCCAATGCGATTGCAGAAGCCCTACATTTTACAACGGTCTGCACTTGCACACAATTGTCTGCTTGCCCTCTATGGCTACTACATTGGGGGGTCTCCCAACTGCCACCCCCCCGCAGCGGGACAATGCCTGCCGCGGGTGGGACGTCGGGACAGGACCCGAAAATCGGGACTGTCCCGACGGAATCGTGACAGTTGGGAGGTATGCCAGCATGCCTTGCCATAGTTTTAGCATTCCATAATAGCAAAACTATGACAAGGCATAATGGGACTTGTAGTTTCACAACAGCTAGAGGGCCATAGTTTGAACATGCCTGCGGGTAGACTTTATAAAAAATAACCCAGAGCCATCTGCCGCCACCCAGCTACCTGCGTAATTCATACTTCCCAACATGACCCTCTCCAGGAGGACAGAATGCACTATTCCTGGACTTTCCTCTTAATTTACAATAACTGTAGAAATATGCCCCAGTGCTGGGATGGTTTCTCCAGTCCCAGCACTGGAGCAGGAAAGAATGTGCGCACATCTTGTCCCAGCCCGGGACGGCGATAGCAACGGATGTCCGACCCCAGTGATGGAAGCAGTGAGGCGGGTGGTGCAGCCTTCCATTCTATTTGGGTCGCCAAGACAGAGGGCTCGCATGTTAAAATTTGCGACATTCGCAGGCCTATCTAGGCTCGTGAATGGGCGACCAATAGGGGGCAGCGGCAGCAAGCCAATCGGCACTCACCACGCTGTCCTCCAGTCCAACCCTGGCATCTGACGTCAGGTGCTGGCGGGTTGTTTAAAACAGAAAGACCACCACGTGCAGGAGAGTTCAGCAGCGGAGGAGAGAGGAAAGGAGTTCGCTGCATGGATGCCATATTTATACTATCCTTTGTACTCAACAACTGACAGGATGCCAATTTTGGATAAGTATAATAATTACTATATAGAATTTTAGATATGCGTAGCTATCTCTCACATAAAAGATTACAGCTTACCTACGATCTTGAAATACACACATGGGGAGAATCTACCCTAATTAAGTGGAGGAGTGCTCCCATTGGATACATACAGACATATAGTGACACAGTAGGACAGTATGGATACGCTGCCGTGTGAACAAGCTTTCCCTGCGAAACGTACGTCACAAGCAAGAAGCCGATCACGTGGGCGCTCACGTGACCGGCTGTCCGTCTCCACTGTGCCGGGATTTCCCTGTGATAGCTGCTGCTGGAGACAAGCGCTACGTAGCGCCAGACTGGTAACGGGACCCCTCTTGTGAGTCCGCGGCTAGCCGATTCAGAAAGGCTGCCGCTGGCTCTGAGTAGGACCACGGTCCCCCCCACTTCTCTTTCATACTTTATGTGTTTTTTTGGCTCACTTAGAAATTTATTTGCCGGGCTCTGCCGGCGGGAACGTGTAACAGATTTAATGATTATTTAAATTACATGCTCATTATGCTGTGTGCAGAGGTAAAGTGATCCATCTGCCAAGCTTCACCTCACAGGTGGTAGATTGAGCTGTTAGCTCCTCAATTGAATTGTATGCCGTGGTTATGCTATTTCTATCTATAGGTAGACATTAGATTGCCTGTGAATGGGAGATAGTAACGGGATGCAGTTAAAATCCCGGCGGTCAGGATCCCGGCATTCAGAATCCCGACCGCCGAAATCCTGACACATTCTCCCTCCGTGGGTGTCCACGACACCCCTGGAGGGAGAATAAATTAGTGTGCCGAGCGTAGCGAGGCACCGGGCCCGCTGCGTGGCGAGCGCAGCGAGCCCGCAAGGGGGGGCGATCCACGTCCCCCCCTTGTCGGGATTTTGGCTGTTGGGATTCCGGCGTCGGGATTCTGAACGCCGGGATCCCGACCGCCGGGATTCAGTACTGAATCCATAGTAACAACACTGTTGCCGAATGGAGTGAGCTTAATTTTGATATAGTTGAGGATATCACTGTTTTGAGACTATGTATAAGTGTCTTAAGTGAATTGCAGCATTGATACTTTGATACATACAAACAGCTTTGTTCTCAGAAAAGAGGAGTGGGAAAGGCAGATATTGTACATATGTAAATATAGATAGGTGTAAATACTTCCTTTTGTCTGCTTATATTATTATTTGACCAATGATTAGACCCTGTTCACTTATATGACACCTATATCATCAATGGTGTGCGATTGATGGGTATATGATGGTCATCCTTTATTTTTGAGAAATTTATCAAGCAGACGGGATGTGAATAACACCATCATGCATTGTTTATAATCCATATTCGCAGGATAATTTTGAATTTTATTAGCACTTTATACAATTTTGTTCTCTCATGAATGAGAAATATTAATTAAGGATTTAATTTGAGCACAAGCAGAGAATATAATAAAAAAAAAAAATATATATTAATTCCAACAAAATAATTTGAATAGGGGACTTGGAGTGCACCCCACCCGAGTTTCTTTCTCTCCCCCAGTTTTTGGATGCCACCGGAGCCAGAAGCGTCAGACAGGACGAGAGGACATCGGGATCAAGAGTGAAGATCCCCACAGCAGAGTAAGAAGTGCCTATGGCCAGGATGGGCCAGCGGCAGAAGGAAGAAGAGGAAGCGTGCTGGAGAGGCCACCCTGGGTGGAAAGCAAGGGAACCCACTAGGGTTTGGGCACTAGGTCCGTGGAGCTTGTTCAGACCCTCTCAGCCTGTGGGGACAATAGTTGGGCCCTCTCGGCCCGGGGCCATTTACAGTCGGGTCCTCCTGACCCATGGCCATTAGGTCCAGGGCCCCCAGGGTCAAGGCCTCCTCAGTTGGTCAGCAGGCCCGTGGGCGCAGGCACAGCCACGGTGGCTGTTGTGGTGTGGCTGTAGGCAGCCAGAGGGAGGTAAGCCCTACTTGGTGTTTTGTGCGGGTATTGCCTGGTTTGCATTGTATTTTCACTGTGAATTTCTTGCTGGTTATTTCACTGTGTTTTAACCCATGCAGTCATGTCCCTTTGCAAAGTGTTGGGCTTACAGGTCCGATTTTGTGGCACTAGGTTGAGTGGGCGCTAGGCCCCAGGCTGCACGGGCGCTAGGCCGCAGCTGTGAGCGGGCGCTAGGCCGCAGGTGATTTTGTGTATTACCTTGCCCTAGGTGGTGGGAGGTTACTTGTGCTTATTTCCAGGTGCCGGAACCAAGACCCCAACTACTCAGGGGATGAGTATACATCCAGTGATGATAATTTGTGTTGCGTCTGTTTACTGTGATGTGCGTGTCCCTTCCATTTTTCCCTGGGCGTTTCCATTCAGGTTGCACCCATTGTGTCCACACATGGGTGTAACCAAGTCTGAGGCC
The DNA here is from genome assembly GCF_055691185.1 of Crinia signifera. Classification (NCBI taxonomy): domain Eukaryota; kingdom Metazoa; phylum Chordata; class Amphibia; order Anura; family Myobatrachidae; genus Crinia; species Crinia signifera. The sequence goes on from NC_139227.1 coordinate 76,427,923, forward strand.
ACAAGTGCCAATGAAATCCCTCCTCTGCACCCCAAACGAGCACATGTGGATCAGAAAGCAGGTGGTATGATAATGCACATATAAAACCACAATTAAGGTGCGTACACACGTTACGATTTAGTGTGCTAGATTGTGCACTATCTTTTGATCTTTTAGTTTTGAATAGCATGCTAGATAGTGCACTATATCTTACCGTGTGTACGCACTATCTGACATACGATGCACGCCCCCGCCGGTCGTCTGGCAGGGAGCTGCTCGGGTGAGCATACAACTCAATTCTGGCTAGAAAGCATAAGATAGCATAGTGTAGTATAGCTGTGATGTCATATAGTCATATCGTATGTGATATCTTATGCACATTGTACGTTATTTTAAGCACAAATCTTATGCTTTTGACCACAAAAACTTTCTTGGGAAATAGTATACAATATCATACGAAACATAAATTGTACCGTGTGTACGCACCTTTACTTATAGATTCATACTCACGTTCACAAAGCAGTTTCTTTATAACCCCTCCGGTAAAAAGGGTTCAGCAGTGCACCTTGCTTAAATGCAGTTTAAAACACTTACTTAATATTTCTCTCTAGAATACACAAAAAGGTATCTTTGCCTTCTGATCACAACACACCAGATGAACATCTAGTCAGAGCCGGTGAAACTTACTTTTTATTTCAGTCACGACTGGTCGCTGGTTGGAGAAGCATGCTCCTCCGACCAGCGACTTCCCCTGCGTCTTCTCCCGGCAGTGTGTCATTTTCATCAGCTACCATCTATGGTCGCTGATGAAACGGGATGCTGAGCAATATGATTGCTGAGCAATATATTGGCAGCAATCATATTGCTCCATGTGTACACAGCTTAAGAAATCTCCAGGTTTTTTTTTAAAGCGGCAATCATTTACACTGCAAAACTAGTTTGATTTTGGAGTGTAAATAATTGCTGCTTTAAAAAAAACATGGAGATCTCTTACCAAATCTCTCACGTTCTGAATCGCTCATCCTGTTAAATTTCACCCCATGCTTTCCAAAAGCAGGACTTTGTAGGTTTCAGTGAAAACCTCACTTTAACCCTTTGCAGTCCAATTTTTTTGGTACTTGTTTAGTTTCACGGCGGCACTTCCCAGCAGATAGCATCGTATGCAAATCGCATGCAAATATCACACGCGATTTGCACACTTAGCACACCCGCACTATCCACTCAGCCCGAAGCGTGGCAAACGGATGCGGTAAGTGTCCTCCTGACCTGTTCATACCCCCACTATCCATGTCCGGGCGGAGTTGAATTTATAAAGTGAGGTGAGCCCAGCGAGCCCCGCAAGGGGACGCGTAAAACGAGACCGAAGCGTGGCAAGCGCAGCGAGCCCCCGAGGGGACATGGATTACTTGACGTGTATTCCAAGGCCCCTCATCACGCTTCGGGCTAATTTTAAGCGGACGCTCGCCACGCCACACTTTACAAAACCAACTCCATGCCATGAATGTAAATCGAATTCGATATCTAATGCAAAAGTACAGATCTAAAGCCAAATTGAATGGGAAGATCTAATGCCAGATCTAATAGAAAATCGAATCTAACATCGAATCTGAAGGTATGTTTACATAGCTATAAGCCCTGTACACACACATCGATTTGCTTTTAATTCGATGTTAGATTCGATTTTCTATTAGATCTGGCATTAGATCTTCCCATTCAATTTAGCATTAGATCTGTACTTCTGCATTCGATTCGATTTCACAATGTAGGCACAATGTACTCATTCGATTTCCTGGATCGAATTCGATATTTCCTTGGCTGCACAGTCTTTTTCTTTTCGATTTTGAGAAAACGGGAGCGTGCATCGAATCGAATGCAGATCAAAAGGGTCCTAAAAAACCATTCGATGTGGATTCGATTTTGCTTCTATAAGCAAAATCGAATCGAACACGGGGAAAAAAAATCGAAGCGTGTGTACACAGCTTAAGGCTTATGTACTAAGTGATTTAGGGTAGGCGATTTCCCTTTCCCTAGGATCTATAGAGATTGGCTATACATACGTTGAGATTTGTGCTAAGCAAAAGAAAAGAAAAAAAATGGTTCCTTCAAATAGTAATGTACTGTTTCTGTACACACATAGTGATTTGAACTCACTTAATGCATCTTTTGACTGCATGTACATAATTTCTCAGCCAACAATAGCAACGTGTTGGACAACGCATCGCTATGGGGTGTACACATGGTGCTATTTGTGCTTCATTTAGGGGCATATACACGTAGAGATCTGTGCTAAGAAATGTTGCTGATGTCAAGATCTCCCATGGAGAGCACATACACACACACAGAGGTTTGTGCTAAGCAATTTTGAAATCTGCACTGCCTGGAAGTCCGACCTGCCAGTCACAAAGGCAGTCCCATTGGGAGGTGTTCCCTTCCTCTGGGACGCCTTTCTGCAGGCTCCCGTATAAAATCGGGACCTGTGTGTGCGCAGTACCGGTATAGGTATTGCGCACATGCTGGTCCTGATGCCTGTCATTTGTATTGTACAGGGGTCAGTATATTACAAGATGTTTGTACTGTGCATGCGCCAGTCCTGGCGCCTGTCATCAAAGCACAGGCGCCGGGGACCTGGGAGAAGAGGCAGCACCTGCAGCAACATGGGGGTGCCTGAATCGTGGTTCCCCACTGTGGCCAGAGACAGCCCCCTCCCCAAGAAGGTACAAGCTGCCACTGTTTATATACCATGCATTTGTTCTACATTGGGGTCAATCCTATGAATTACAAAGTATGCGCGGTGCCTTGGAATTTTAACGCCAGCAAAAGCACCCAATTTCATACCATAAAATGGGCCTGCTGCCGCAATGATTCACACAAGAGAATTAGTCGCAAGTAATAGGTTCAAGCCCATGGTCTTGTAATGTATGTCTTTTTCTTTGTTTGCTCACTTATGCACTTTGTTAGGGATTGCAAAACCCTTGTGAAGCACTATAAATAACCAATAATAATATAGGGTACAATGTGCTCTTCCATCCTCTACCAAAACCTATTATTCCCATAGCACTGGGTAATATAGAACTTAATCCAATGCGATTGCAGAAGCCCTACATTTTACAACGGTCTGCACTTGCACACAATTGTCTGCTTGCCCTCTATGGCTCAGCAATTGTGTGTGAATTCAGGCTAAAGCCAGCCCAAGAGGGTTGCGAGTTCAGGTGCCGTTGCCCACTTTAAAACATCGCAACTGCACATTGCATTGAATTTGCACAGACCGTGTAATGGTTAGCAATACTGCCTCACAGCACTGAGGTCATGGGTTTGATTCCCACCATGGCCCTAACTGTGCAGTTTGTATATTCTCCCCGTGCTTCCGTGGATTTCCTCCGGTTTCCACTTACATTCCAAAAACATACAGGTAGGTTATTTGGCTTCAAACAAAATAAAAAAAAATTAACTAGAATGTGCGTACATGTGGTAGGAAACAGATTGTAAGATCCACTGGTGCAGGGACTGATGTGAATGTTCAAATATTCGCTGTACAGCGCTGCGGAATATGTGTGTGCTATATAAATAACAGTTAATAAATTGCATTGAGCCCATTGTGATTACCAAATGTTAAAGACCAAATATTCAAAGTACTCCCCTCTTTTGTATGTAGGTGACCCGGCACTTACAGATGTAATTATGGCCGTGATAATGCACATAGTGCCCTTTCACCCATATACAGAAAATAGTGTAGAAAACAAAGTTGGACTCTCACAAGACAATAGCCAAGTAATTTATAAGTGGGCACTGCCAGCTTTCAAATATGGGTGCCCACAAGGCTGTTGCTATGATAGGGCACTACCTACCCTCTGTATAGGGAAACACATAGATTTTTATAGCACGGGGTACCTTTGCAATATGTATTAATGGGTATCTACATCTACAGGTAGGGCAGGTTTTGGGTTTTTCCTCTTGTCCCTTCGTGTTGAAGAAGATTGAAGAAAATGTTACTTCCTTATATTATTCCACTCCAAGTAATATGTTCGTCGCACTTCCTCATACACATACATTCACCTTCACACATCCGTACACAACCAAGGCATTCATAGGAGATGCAGAAAGAGCAGACATGGGAAAACACCAAGCTACAGATGGAGCCTTCTTCAACTAACTTTCTCTGGATAGCCATGGTGAGCCATGGATCATCAAGGCCTATTGTTCTCAGCTGCAATACAATACATAGAACAATACAGTAGGGGATTAGCATAGGATTAAGTCCGACAGCTCTGGTTCACATAATCCTATTAAAGGGCTAGATGAGGATGGCTCTATCTGTAGCACGCCCAGTTAGAAATCATGAAATTACACAACAAAATCATCATCATAAAAAAAAAAAAAAAAAAACAATAATACAAATTTGTAATAATATATTTTAGGAATAAAGGGGGTAAAGATAAATTACCGTGTGCAGTAGCTTACACAAGGTCTGTGACAGGGTATTTGGACCACGTGATAGAGGACTGCTGGAAATCTGCATATCATTATCCTCCTGCAGCTTAAACACGGACCCAGAGTACCTACAAATGTGGCCACCTACATCTAGCCTCCTTGTGCATTAAACAGCACTTACAGTTGCACAATGCCCTGGTGAGACGCAGTAGCCCAGAGCATCTCATTGTGTGACTATTTCCATTAAAATGCATCTTCTACGCATTGCTATGAAAATAAAATGCACAGACCTTGATATTCTACCTACATGCAGAGCGCTACATTACACGGAAACGTAGCATTTTGCATGCAAATACAGACACACTGGATAGCGGCATTCACAGTACTGTACATAAGACGCCCAATGCTCGAGTTGCATGGGAACTTCCAGCTCACATCATGTCGTATGAGGCATTGAGGGTAGATGCATGATTGAGAACACATCTGTATGTAAATGATATGTTCCCTTGTAGGGGTGGATGAGCAGGTATTACTATAATGTGCAGTAAACACTTACTTTTCTTATATTCCAAAAGAAGTAAAAAAATTATATATCAGTAATCAGCCCGTCAAAATGACAGAACATAACAGCGCTGGCAGCTGTGAGCGCCCAAATGGGGTAACACTAGATATGCTGCTTTGGGCACCATCTAGTGACCACCAGTGCTCAAAACACTTGAATTCCCCCCACAGAGGTGAGGAGCAGAGTTAGCCTTTTATTTTATAGGACATTTTCCTTATTTTATTGATTTCGGCACTTAAATCACATAAAGGATCTGTGCGACCATTTTGCCCCTAAAAATAACCACACTGTAAAAAGCAAGAGCAATCCCACTATATATATATATATATATATATATATATATATATATTTGTCTTTTTAAAATGTTTGTCTTCAATCTCCTTGTAGCAAAGAGCAACATATAAACTTCAGTCATGTTGGGAGCAATTTAGAGAAAAGTGAATGCAGCATTCGGTCTCCAATAGTGAAACAGTAACAGTAGGGTCATTGATGTGGTTCTAATTCAGCCAAATAAAAGGGAAAATATATTCATCATCAGGGACAGTGTTAGAAATAAAACGAGTGGCAATAACGCAAGAGTAACAATACTGGGTAGATGACAGTGTTACATTAAAAACATTTCTTGGCATTAAGCAGACTATGAATCTTATTAGCAGCTTCAGTGTTCAGCATGGCGGTACAATCAGGATACGGATGGACATATTACAGATACTCCAATCAAGTAAGAATCTGTGCTCCATCACATGAATTCTGATTCCCCTGTTACTTTATTTGCTACAACTGTAAGAATAAGGCAGTAATATGGTGTTTGTCAGGTGCCCCTAAGCACACAATGTATTAGAAGTCCTTCATTTTCACCATTCGATAAACACCTAGTTATACTAAGTAGGGTCCATTAACAAGAGTAGAATTCCGTACAGCAATTAGATAGGGCCAATTGTGATCAAGTTCTGCAAGTTTTTGTGCGGGACGGCTCAAAAAGCAGCGGATATCCCCCAACTTCATCACGTAACCTTTATCCAGATGTGGTTTTTAGTCACTGACAATATGACCACTTCTAGGCTGCACAACACACCTAAATTCATTAATACTGTATTGACACATTACTGTTGCTTCTTCGATAAAGCAGTATTGCTTATTTTATTTAAAGCTGTGCTATAAGACTTTGTATACATATATAAAGTTACATGTTTTTAACGTCTCATCCCTGATGGGAGTTCTTTTAAGGGAGGCGTTAACGAAAAGAAGTGGAAGACTGACAGAAGAGAGGGCCGAGCTTGCTTTGTTCACTCTACTCTCCGTTTTGATGGTGGGATTAGGTGAGGGGGCAGATCGGTTGGTAGCTCATGCCCTTCTAACTTTACTTTTATTAGGTGATTAGCTAAGGCAAACTCTTCGTCGTCAAGAAGCCCATCTCTGTCCACATCTGCTAACTTCCAGATCTTGCCCAAAACAGTGTTGGGGAGTTTGGACTTCATCATTTCCTTTTTGGCACTAGCACCTGTGATCTTTCCATTGACGGGTGACAGAGTATAGAAGATTTCATCATATGTTGGTTTGTCTTTGCCTACTACCCACTCAACGTCATCAATGCCTTCTCCAGCCCCCTCGCCATATCCATGGCCAAACGGACCATTCCTGGTTCCTTCAAATGCACCGCCTTTCACTATTTGGTTTGTCATCTGGGACTCTTCCTGCCGGACCATAACCATGAGACGTGCAATGTCATTGGCCAGCATGTCATCTACTGCGTCCAGTAACTTTGGCTTCAGAGCTTGGAACTTGGTAAAGTCTTGTGTCATTAGGACTTCCTGTAAAAGGTCAGACAAAAAGGGAGAACTTCAACTCGAGTAACATACAGGATTTTCTCTACATTACCAGCTGTCTCTGACTGACAGACACTGCAATGGTGATCCCTGAAAATGTGATTGTTTTTTCTGTCCTTACCTGTAAATTCCTTTTTTTTGTAAGCCAAGGTGGATACTGGAAACCGGTCCTCCAGACCTAGGATATCCAACGATGCCCAGTATCCACCGTAGGCTTTGAGAGCTATCAGCCAATCAGCAGCTCCCATTCATTTGTATGATTTTTATTGGCAGCTTGGCTCCCCCTGCTCTGCGAACCCCCTTCCTCCGTCAGCAGGTCCCCAAGTGCCAAATCGTGAGAGACCCCTCCGTGGTAGCTGCCGGGGAAATCATGTCCTAATGTACTGTATGGGGACCTTTACATTCTATAGGGGAGGGAATTGTAAGCTCCTTAGAGTAGGGCCCTCTTCCATCCTGTTCTCATAATACCCTTCTTGCATTTCAATTACCGCTCTCTTTCTCATCTATAATCATATACCTGCATCTCTTCTCACTCAGGGGTAGATTTATTAAGCTCAGTGAAGTGATAAAGTGTCTGGTTTTTATCACCGGCCAATCAACTCCTACCTGCCTTTTTTCAAACCAAGCCTGTAATCAAGTTAGGAGCTAATTGGCCGGTGATAAAAACCAGACACTTTGGGGGAAATTTACTAAAGGAAATTTGTAAAAAATAGGTGTATTTGTATTTAGAAATACACTTATTTTTGACATTTACTATCCTGAAAATACGGCAATTCGTATTCGTATTGATGTGCTATCAATACGAATTGCCATATTTTCGGGATAGTAAATGTCAAAAATAAGTGTATTTCTAAATACAAATACACCTATTTTTTTACAAATTTTCTTTAGTAAATTTCCCCCTTTATCACTTCACCGAGCTTAATAAATCTGCCCCTCACTTCCCTATATCTCAGCTGTATTGTGTACTAAGATGTGTGCTTTAATTGTGTTATGTCTAGTTCTGTGTACGCTGTACTGTTCTAATGCGTTCTATATGTACGGCGCTGCGTACCACTTGTGGCGCCTTATAAATAAAAATATAATAATTATAATCATGCTGGGTTTGATGAAGTGGATTTGAGAACCTGTTTGAAGATTTGTGAAGAGTCTGCTAGGAAAACAAGGCCTACACACAGGGCGGCTGTGCTGAGTGATCTGTCAGCAATGTGTGCTGAGTGATCTGTCAGGTAAAGTATTCTCTGGTGAGAACACTGGCCCGGACTGGCGATCTAACTAGATGTATCCCTGTCGCTGTGGCCCCTACACATGGAGCTATGTGGGTCATTTTCTAAGCGATCAATTGCGCAGGCCCCAAAAGAACTCTAGAGGTAATTTATCAATGATTCAATTTGGAATGTGATATTCGCACCCAGGATTACATTGCAGCATGGCTCTTACTAACTATATCTTCCCTCGTCCTGCATGTACAGATGGATGAAGAGGTCGTTTATGACAAACAGAAACTCGCACCATCAGTGTGCGTACATCATTTTGGACATCCAGGAAGCGACAGACACGCAGTTGGAAATAAAAAGTGAGGAGAGAGAGGGGGGGGGAGACCAGGGGAGGAAAGGTAGATCAGAGCATCATCAGCATAGAGGGCTTATAAGGAAATCACATCTCACCTGCATTTTCTTAAGGTTGGGAAAGTCTCCAGGAGAGATTTGATATTCTTTTTCTATTTTCATATATGTCTCAGCCAGGTTGTTTATCAGCTCTTTCTTCTTGTTATCTTTGCCAAAGACATTAGGCATATCTCTTTTTAATGCGCTAATAATATACGCATGGACCTGTAAGGGAGAAATTGGAGACCAATTACAACAGGGGATGGTGTTGGTCTACTAAGAATAGATCATACACTCTCTACAGCAAAGGCAGACCTTTGTTTCATTGCAAGGAACATAACCGGGTCAAATATTCAGGGACCCAAATTGAGACAGAAGGCCTGATTCTGGTTCACTTGCAAAATCAAAATTCTCTTGCTAATGGACAAAACCATGAGCATTGCAGGTGGGGCAGATGTAACATGTGCAGATAAATTTAGAGTTCCGTGAGTTATTTTGTTTCTGTGCAGGGTAAACACTGACTGCTTTATTTTTACACTGCAATATAGATCTCACTTTGAAGTAAAACCCCACCCAAATCTAACTCTCTCTGCACGTGTTACATCTGTCCCACCTGCAGTGCACATGTTTTGGCCATTAGAGAGAATTAGCGGTACTTGTTTCCTAGCACGGCCACAATCGCATTGATCTTGTGCCCTTAATAGTGGTATGCGATGGCCCCCGACGCGATGGACCCGATTTCCCATTGAAATGCATTGAAAAGTAAAAAAATCGTGTCGGTCGCGTCGCATGCGGCTAAATAAGCATTAAATGGTCCCGACGCGATGGCCCCGATTTCCCATAGGGAACCATGTTAAATGGCTCAATTTACCCAAATGAACAGGGAACAATGTTAAATGGTCCAGAAACCCCCAAAAACACCACAGAACAGTGAAATGGCCCCCCAAAATTAGTTAATGCCACCCCACGATCAACGTGAACCCGAAGCGTGGCGAGCGCAGCGAGCCCGCGAGGGGCGTCGGTATGCATCCTCCGACCTTTTCATACCCCCACTATCCACGTCGGCGTGGAGTTGAGAATAGAATAGTGTGGCGAGCGCAGCGAGCCACCGAGCCCGAAGCGCGGCGAGCGCAGCGAGCACCGCAAGGGGACGCGGATACCTTCACAGGTAAACGCGTCCCCTCGCGGGCTTCACAGGTGTCCGCGTCGCCATGGACACCTGTCAAGCCCGCGAGGGGACGCGTATAACTGTGAAGGTATCCGCGTGCGCTCGCCACGCTTCGGGCTCGGTGGCTCGCCACACTATTCTATTCTCAACTCCACGCCGACGTGGATAGTGGGGGTATGAAAAGGTCAGAGGACGCGTACCGCTGCGCTCGCCACGCTTCGGGTTCACGTTGATCGTGGGGTGGCGTTAACTAATTTTGGGGGGCCATGTCACTGTTCTGGGGTGTTTTTGGGGGTTTCTGGACCATTTAACATTGTTCCCTGTTCATTTGGGTAAATTGAGCCATTTAACATTGTTCCCTATGGGAAATCGGGGGCATCGCGTCGGGACCATCGCATGCGATTTTTAAGCACGCATGCGATGCGACCGATGAGATTTTTTTACCTGCGATGCCCCCGATTAGAATCGGTGTGGCCGTGCTAGGAAACAAGTACCGAATTAGCTTTTGCGAGTGAACCAGAATCAGGCCCACTATCCCATTCTTTGAAAGAACAGATTCGGAAGTACTTTAGGAATACAGGAATACAAACAAAAAAATATCCCCCACAAAAACTAAAAAAAAAAAAAAACAACAACTCTCTTCCTCCACAACAGTGGTGGACAAACTCAGTCCTTAACTACCCCTTACATGTCACTTTTTCCAGCTCACCTGCCAGGTGCACTGTGTATCACCAACTGACACATTTAAAAAACCCACAGGTGACCTGGAAAACATTTAGGGGTCCTTGAACACAGAGTTTGGGAACCACTGCTCCACAACATGAGCAACCCACCCCTAGTACCTGCATTGAAGAGTGGTATGCCCCAATCAGACATCATTAACTTTGAGCTAAAAATCCTTGGGGCTCTTCTCAGCACTCGCTAGCTACAGGTACTGAGGAAATACCGGTAAGTGTTCTATGCAATTATATGGTTCATTTACTACTAATGCACGGAACCCCATTAAATCTATAATTATATAAATTTTAGTATTAAACAAACTGCTAATTTTCATATCCCTCCGCCTTACCTTGGCCAGTCTGGCTCTTTTGATGAGGTCATTGAGCTTGCGAAGGGCAGCGTTCCGTGGTAGGGATTGAATGTCCTTGAACAAGTCCTGTTCTTCTGCTTCAAACAATTTGCGGTTGTCTGGGATGAGCAGAGGATGGGACCAGAAGGACCCAATGTAAACGCGCACCACCTCTGGAGTGTTAATGATCTTGCCTAATGACCACATGAGGGCCCCATAAACTCTCATAAGCTGCTGGGTTTCAATCTGATCCGCTTTGTTCAGCACAACACGAATTTTATCTTCATGGTTTTTGAGAGCTTTGATGACATCTGAAAACTCATCAGATATGTCCAATTTGTGAGCATCAAAGAGCAGGATGATGCGATCGACACGTTCAGCAAACCACTCCAACACTGCTGCAAAGTCATACCCTGTGGGGACAATATACAGGTTTACATTTCGTACATAAACAAAAAAAAGGAGGAGTGCATCTCATAATTTGTAACATGACAGTGAAGAGCTGATTGGCTGGCTGTAGTCTGCAGTGCGAGAGTGTCTTTAAACGTATTGGTACATAAAACAAATGTAAAAGTTAAAGCCAAATATTTATTTAATGAAGACCTCAGCTAACAATATGTAAAGAACTAAAGAGGTATCTTGTGATCTCGGCTCACAATGTAAAGCCTTCGGATGCAGGGAAAGGATCACCAAGTGGTTGTATTGTAATATATACGATTGTTTGCACAGTTGTTTGAGGTGGAAACCACAATAACGGATGGCACAAAGTATCTGACATTCAATCTACAGTTCCTGTGCTGCTGGAGGGGGGGTATAGAAGGGGAGGAGGATGCCACAAGATGTGTGTGTACAAATTTCTACCAGAACAGCTTAGACGACCACAGATCTGTTATACCTCAAACAGCATACACGGTGGCTTAACTGAAACGTGATAATGTATTCCATCTGTACTTCGTTCCTTCTTTTAAAGCATTCTCTTTTACAACCATTGCTATAACGGCCGAGCAATCAGATTTCATGATTTTCAATGCAAATTAGTTGTTTTTATACTGCACAATAAGATGCTTGTGGGATCTGTGAGCATCCCCCGAATAATCTACCAGAGATTCCACATCTGAATAGCATTCCCTCCCATTACATGGGATTCTGCAGTTTTATTCTATACTCCTAAGGGATGTGAAATCAGTCAGAGTTCAAGAGTCAAATTCGGATTCCCTTATATGGCAAGAAGCAAAACGGTTTCTATTTATACAAGGAAACTTCCGCTAGCACTAAATACAGAAGACACATTTTATTTTTGAGTCAGTGTCTACAAGAAACATAATACATGTAATGCAAAGAGTGAAGTCAGGAACACAGCAGATGTGATACATGTATGAAAGTTTTGACTGTACTATTCTAAGAGTCAGTGGGTACATAAATCTACCCATTGCCTTGCCATCTCTCTCCGCAGTACAGGGCAGAAATACGTAAAGGCGGCACCATCATCATATTCTGTGTAATACTGAAATATTCATAGCTATTGGTTGAGTTCCCACAGTGCCTAGGCGGTAGCTATCATCATTAATGATATAGTGCATACACACTATACAATATACACAATAATGTTGTTATCCTGCATATCGTTTAAAAAAGTATGTAGTGTGTACACAACTTATATAAATAAAAAAAATTAAATTAAAAAGATCGAGCATTTCACGTTCAAGTTCCAACACAACTCACAACTAGAAGTGAAATTAGGAACCCGAGTGCTGCTGCAACTCAAGTAAAAGAGGATCTATCAGTCTCCCACTGATATCATTTTACCATATCCCGTTCCCTCAGCCTGCCCAAGAGAAAGCAATGCTCTCACAGACCAGCTAAATGGAAAGAAAAAAAAATCCCATTAAATAAAGGTGAACTGAAGGTTTCCATTGGGCTGTTTGTAATGAGTGATTGAGTATTTAGAATTACATTTTTAGCAAGAATAACCGAAAGGCCTCATTTAACAGTCACTACAGTAAAGGTGTATACACACACGCATCAATTCACTTTGGATTTCCCAAATTCCACCCCCTTTCGATTTGGCCTTTGCTTCCCATTCGATCTGCACTTTTGCATTCAATATCGATTTCCATTTGCATTTAAGGCACAGTGCACACATTCCATTTACTGGATCGAATTTGATATTTCCTTGACTGCAGAGTCTATTTTTCTTTTGGATATACAGAAAACAGGAGCACGCATCTAACCAAATGTGGATCGAAAGCATTGGAAAAAACGTAAAATTTCGCTATAAGCAAAATCGAATCAAAAACCTGTCAAAATCGAAGTATGTGTGCACCCGTTAAGAATTAGACCTAACGACAGCATGATCAGGAACTGTATTCGCTGGGTACTGTGTCGGGTGTATGTTCTCCTTGTATTTGGAAAGGCTTCCACCAACTGCTCAACTTCCTTGCTCTCAGACTAGTACATTACCAGACTTCAACATATAGCATTATAACTACTGTGACAAACTTGTATTTGGCCCAGGAAGTCTTTGGATTAAATAGAAGTTTGTCAACGCTTGCTGCTCTTTGTATCACAGTACAGTTGTGACAGATAGGCAATGCAGTTTATATTGCAGTGCACATTAAAATAACAAAGTGAGACAGCCAAGATAAAGTACACTCCAGCCTGCTTTCATAGCTGTGGAGTTCCATAAACCTCCTCCCTGCAATGTGAAGTGGAACAAGTTTGTAATACAAGTAGAGGTGTCCCAGGGTGCACACACATAACAGCCCGCCTGTCCCCTGCTGACTCCAGTTTCCTGTCCAAATAACAATGCTAAGGACAACAGTAATAAAACAGTTATCAAGCATCTCAGCCACATCTGAACACCTTGTTGATGCTTTTATTGCATAGTAAACTGTACAAAGTTTCCTTTTAATGATCCCATGATCTAAAAGCGTTTTGGCTTAGCCTGTATTTAGATACCAGAGTAGGAATCTGTTCAGCTGACTAAAACAAAAGCTACATGACAGACCTTTGCCTAAAATTGGTTTGTGGCCCAATTTCTAGGAAAGAGAGGAGGGGGGAGAGAAAGAAAGAAAGAAAGAGAGAGAGAGAAAGAGAAAGAAAGGGGGGGGGAGCAAGAGAGAGAGAGGGAGAGACACAAACACCTCCGTACTCCAAACACTGATCCAGCTCGGGTACACATGCAGGGGAGGTCAGGAGAACCCACCAAACATTCTATTTGTGAGTGCTGCAATCCAGGAAATGTAACACCACCATCCAAATGCTATTCCAAGGTTTCAGGTGTACTGCACACCTTTTGCTAACCGCCTTAACTTAATAATCTAATTGGTTCCCGACATGAAAGTAACCCTAATGTGTACTCCAAGAGGTTTTCATCTGCTGTCAAATTCTATGGGTTGTTTTCAATTGTTATAGCTAGTATTCCAGTAGCTGCTGCAAACATTTGAATACCACCCTTTGTTTCTAGGTTTAACCCCTTCCCGCCGCAGCCTGTTTTTGCCTTCCTGACAGAGCCCTTTTTTTCAAATCTGACAGGTATCACTTAAGTGGGGATAACTTTTTTTTGCTTTTACTTATCCCAGTGATTTTGATATTGTTTTCTCGTGACACATTGTACTTCAAGTTAGTGGTAAATTTGGGTCGATACAGTCTGTGTTTTTTTGTGAAAAATACCAAAATGTCGTAAAAAAATGGAAAATTTAGCAATTTTCAAAATGTTAAATTTTCTGCTTGTGAGACAAATAAGCATACCACTCAAAATAGTTAATAACTAACATAGACCATATGTCTACTTTATGTTTCCATCATTATTTCAACATCCTTTTAATTTTTTTGGACACTAGGAGGCTTAAAATATGAATAGCAAATTCTCAAATTTTCAAGAAAATTTCAAACACTGATTTTTTTAGGGACCAGTTCAGTTCTGATGTGACTGAGGGACTTGTATGTGAGACACCCCCATAAATGATGCCATTTCAAAAACTGCACCCCTCACTGTATTCAAAACAGCATTTTGGAAGTTTGTTAACCCTTTAGGTGTTTCACAGGAATTAAAACAAAGTGTAGGTGAAATTTCAAATTTCATTTTTTTTGCAGATTTGCAATTTTAATACATTTTTCTAAGGAACACAGTAGATTTTACTAGAGAAATGTGACTAAAAATTGATTCCCCCAATTCTTTTGTTTTCATAAATATCCTATATGTGGCCCTAGTGTGCACGTTGACCAAACCACAGGCTTCATAATAGAAGGAGCACCTACTTGATTTTGGAGCCTCCTTTTTATGAGATTATTTTTTAGGCGTTTCTAGGCACCATAAGATGCTAAAAGTTAGGAACCCCCCCACAAGTGACCCCATTTTGCAAACTACACCCCTCAGGGAATTCATCTAGGGGTATAGTGTACATTTCAAACCCCCAGGGGTTTCACCAATTTTGATACAACTGGGCTGTGCAAATGAAAAATTACATTTTTTACACAAAAATGCAGTTCTGGCTCCAAATTTGTCATTTTCACAAGGAATGAAGGAGACAAAGCACCCCAAAATCTGTGCCCCAATTTCTCCCGAGTACGACAATGCCTCACATGTGACCAAAAAATACCATTTGGGTGCATGGCAGGACTCAGAAGGGAAGGAGTGATTTTGGGATTTTGCAGCTCAGATTCTGGTGGAATGTTGGTGGGTGCTATGTCGCATTAGCAAGACCCCCGAAGCACCAATACAGTGGAACCCCCCCACAAGTGACCCCATTTTGCAAACTACACCCCTCAGGGAATTCATCTAGGGGTATAGTGTACATTTCAAACCCCCAGGGGTTTCACCAATTTTGATACAACTGGGCTGTGCAAATGAAAAATTACATTTTTTACACAAAAATGCAGTTCTGGCTCCAAATTTGTCATTTTCACAAGGAATGAAGGAGACAAAGCACCCCAAAATCTGTGCCCCAATTTCTCCCGAGTACGGCAATGCCTCACATGTGACCAAAAAATACCATTTGGGTGCATGGCAGGACTCAGAAGGGAAGGAGTGATTTTTGGATTTTGCAGCTCAGATTCTGGTGGAATGTTGGTGGGTGCTATGTCGCATTAGCAAGACCCCCGAAGCACCAATACAGTGGAACCCCCCCACAAGTGACCCCATTTTGCAAACTACACCCCTCAGGGAATTCATCTAGGGGTATAGTGTACATTTCAAACCCCCAGGGGTTTCACCAATTTTGATACAACTGGGCTGTGCAAATGAAAAATTACATTTTTTACACAAAAATGCAGTTTTGGCTCCAAATTTTTCATTTTCACAAGGAATGAAGGAGACAAAGCACCCCAAAATCTGTGCCCCAATTTCTCTCGAGTATGGCAATGCCTCATATGTGACCAAAAAATACCAGTTGGGTGCATGGCAGGACTCAGAAGGGAAGGAGTGATTTTTGGATTTTGCAGCTCAGATTCTGGTGGAATGAATGGTGGGTGCTATGTGGCATTAGCAAGACCCCCGAAGCACGGTGAAATGATGAACCTAATAATCCATAGATGTGTGGTATATTTTAAAACACTCCTTTATACATAGGCCGGGTTTGTCGGGGCAAGTTTCACAGTGGAAAATAGTATCCTTTCTTATTCCCTTTTTATAGCAAACTTTGCACCTTTTTTGTGTCCTGCCCTTTCTTGCAGTGGAGGGGATTTCGTTAGGAAAATGCTGCCCTGGTACAATACGGGGGCCAGTACTAGAAGTACTGGGGCCCTCTGCCTACTGGTTCCCAAATATTAGGCCCTTTATGACTTCCTCTTGAAAGTGCATAAATGTCCCCCTCTGGCTGGTAGAACGGAATAGCACGTAAGCGTTATACAGTGCCATCTGGATGATATACACGGCCAGCTTCTTGTACCAGATTTTTGTTTTCCGCAGGGGACTGTGCGGCTTCAGTACCTGATCTGAAAGATCCACTCCGCCCATGTACTTATTGTAATCTAGGATACAATTAGGTTTTGAGGTGTGGGTACTGGTACCTCGTACAGGGATGGAGGTGGTACTGTCTCCATGAATTGTTGTCAGTATAAGGACATCCCTCTTGTCCTTATATTTGACCAACAACATATTTTCGGTGCATATTCCCCTGCTTTCACCCCTTCTCAGTAATTGGGCAACGTGCGTTTTTGGGAGGCCTCTTTGGTTCTTGCGCACAGTACCGCAAGCTGCTGTACCTCTTGAACCAAGGGCCTTAAACAGGGGGATGCTAGTGTAAAAGTTATCCACATAGAGGTGATAACCTTTATCCAGGAAGGGGTGCACTAAATCCCAGACAATTTTTCCACTAACACCTACGAGGGAGGGGGGGCATTCTGGCGGTTCAATTCTTGAGTCCTTCCCTTCATATACCCTAAACCTGTGGGTGTACCCTGAGGTGCTTTCACACAGCTTATACATTTTTATGCCATACCTTGCCCTCTTACTGGGAAGGTACTGGCGGAATTTAACCCTTCCTTTAAAATGTATAAGGGACTCGTCGATACAAATAAATTTTTCAGGGATGTACATCTCTGCAAATTTGGCACTGAAATGATCAATGACCGGCCTGACTTTGAATAGCCGGTCAAAGGTGGGATCATCTCTGGGTGGGCACTGTGCATTATCGGTGTAATGTAAAAATTTAAGGATTATCTCAAAACGAGTCCGAGTCATGGCCATACGGTAAAGTGGGGTGCTGTACAGAACATCTGTACTCCAATATTGCCTAATTTCTGGCTTTTTTACTATGCCCATATGTAACACCAGACCCCAAAACGTCATCATCTCTACTGCATCTACAGGGGTCCACCTAGCAAATGATGACGTGGGGTTTTGAGCAATAAACTGCTGGGCATATAAATTACTTTGGTCCACCATTAAATTTATAAAATCATCAGAGAAAAATAATTTGAAAAAGTCAATTTCTCTGAGACCTGTTGAATCAAATTGGATTCCTGGGATGGCCAAAAACTCAGGAACCTGGGGCTCAAAATTGTCTGGTGGTGGGGTCCATACGGGATCAATCATTTGGGGGGGGGTCTCAGCTGCTCTACGGGGGCGTCTTTGAGGGGGTCCCTCATCACTAGAGGAGGAAGAGGAGCTTAAGACGAATCCCCCGCTTGCATCACTGGCTGTGTCAGAGTCAGAGGCAAGCATGGCATATGCCTCCTCCGCTGAATACATTCTTCTGGATGACTGGGATGACATTTTTATCTTTGTGTTTCTGTAAGTGTAATGTTTCAACACGTGTATAGTGTTGGGGGGGTACAAACTTTATTTCAACACGGGGGGTATGTAGTGTGTAGTGTGTATGTAGTGCAGAAAAAAAAATACTTTATACAGGAATTTGATCCCAATAAAAAAAAAAAAAATTAGATCAACCCTGTGGCAAAAATGCTGATCTGTGATGTACGTCACTCAGCAACTTCAAGGCAGCTTTTGGTACAACCTTGAAGGGGTTAAAAAAAAAAAAAAAAGGTCCTGCGCCAAAAATTGAGCACAGATGTTGGTCAGTAACGTCCGTCACTGAACAGCGCTCAAAGGCAACAGGTGTAAAAACAATAAAAAAAAAAAAAAAAAAATACCACAGCACTCTCCAAAAAAAAACAATTTAAAAAAACTGCAGAAAAAAAATGATATCAACCCTGTGCCAAAAATGCTGTTCAGTGATGTACGTCACTGATCAGCGGCCACAGGACACCCACAAAAGCAACGTGGGTGTAAAAACAAAACCCCACTGCAATCCCCCCCCCCAAAAAAACTGCAGATCAGTGATGCAGTGATGCGACACTGATTAGCAGTGAGAGGCAGTAGGCAGACAACTGTGGGTGCAACCTGACAGGGTATATATATAAAAAAAAACCCTGGACCCCAAAAAGTTGCTGATCAGTTAATTAATTTAAACTGATCAGCACAAAAGGGGGGGCAGCAGTCAGTTGCACAGGCAGCACAACCTTTGGTGCAACTGACAGGTATATATATAAAAAAAAAAAAACCAAAAAAGTTACTGATCAGCACAGATATACTGATCAGCACAAAAGGGGTGCAGCAGACACAAAATATAGCACTCTCTATCACTCTCTCTCTCACTAAATCTGACTATCTCTCACGATCTGTGACTCTATGACACTGCAGCAGCAGGACACAGGAAGTCACAAGATCCAGGAAGCATCCAACTGCTGGCAGCACGCTACCAGCGGTGATCAGCGGTGATCAGGTAAGTATCAGGCAAGGTTCAGGTATGTATATCACGACAGAGTGGCCGGTGACCGCTCTGCACGCAATTCCAGACCGGAATGGCGTCTGCAGCGCAGTCACCGTTAGTTTAAATGGCGCGCCTTGGCTGTGATTGGTCCGTCGGTCCGACGGACCAATCACAGCCTTGGGGGCAGGTGGGGTGAGGTGTCGTCGTCACCGATGACCCCCTCATGCCCCCTCACACCCGGCGGTGATTGACACCTGTGTTACCGAGCGTCTGATTCGCCGGTAACACAGGAAAACGCTGCGAATGGCTGTTCACATTGCATCGCCGCCCCCCCTGGGCATGCAGGGACATGTCTGCTGTCAGGGACAGCAGACATCGTCCCTCTGTCACTGCGTCTCTAGACGCAGTGGCACTTTGAAGTCATGACGTATATATACGTCATGTGTCGGGAAGTACATCCCGGCCATGACGTATATATACGTCAAATGTCGGGAAGGGGTTAAACTTGTGGTCTCAATAAATGGTGGTGTCCGCCATGGTTGATTTCCCACTAGGGGAGCCACTTGTTGAGGTCATACAGCAGGCTGGCCCCCACCTGCCGCCACATCTAAGCATGAGATTTTTTTTTACCAGAGGAGACCTGAGGAAGAGTAAAGTATGAGCAGGGGCAGGAGCTACACAGACTCCAGGGGGCTGCTGATGCCAGAGAGAGCTGTCATACTGCTGCAGATCCCTGTCTGTGAGAGAAGTGTGTGTGTGTGTGTGTGTGTGTGTGTATGTGTGTATGTGTGTGCGTGTAATGGTAAGGGGGCAGTGAGCTGTGTGGAGACCAATGGGGGCAGATATGTGTACAGTGAGGTATGATGGGGTAGGGAGCTGGGGGTGGGGGGGCTAGTAAGGTGTGAGGGAGGTACTGGAGAGCACTATGAACGGAGTAATGAGATAGCCTTGGGGAAATATGAACAGAGGCGACAGGTTTGTTTTGGTGGGGGGGTCCTAGGTGGTGGCCGATAATGTGTCTAGGGGCAGCTTCTGGGCATCTGACATGACAATAATTTACTAACAGTTGCACTTTACAATTGGAAACCGTGATAAAACAAAGTGAGTAGTTCCAGGCGATGAAAACGCATTAATCCAGTCACATTTCATCTCCTGGATAACATACACTTTGGATTTTTTAGAGGTGTATTATTATTTGTCCAAGTCATGCACCGCACTGAAACAAGTCATCCTAACTTGTGATGCACGCGCACAGGCTTATGTTATTCTAGCTCCCCTCTGTTTTGGATGCAACAGGACTGAGGAAGAAGAACATCATGTGCCACCTGCCCCCATCTCCGCTCTTTTATCTGCCTTGTGAAGACAGCTGTGTGGAAAACCCTGGCAGAGATTATTGCTTTACATCACTCCACGTTCCGGTATTAAATAAACGTAACAGAAAAGAAATTCAATTACTCAATACCTGTGTGCGCAAGCCCTTACATTACTCACAAAGACATGAACCGGGGTGTGGCAGGATCTTAAAAAAAACACATATTTGTAATGTTACTCATTCCTTTAGATAAACTCACATTCAACTTTGCAGATGTTAGGTATTGCAAAAAGAGCAGCACTATGGCAACTGGTAACGGACTACTAATAACTGCAATTTGTTTCCAGTGTGCTGCTTTCAGCCTACAGCAGCATAACTGGGTGCCAGGTCTCACACATTCCTTAGGAAGAGGTTTCCCTGGTTTGTGAATCTACAGGGAAGCACTACCTCCACATCTACCGGACCAGGACTCCACTGCCCAACACTGTATAGCCACATACTCATGCGTAGTATTAATCTCATAACATTTACTGCATGTCTAATTGGTATCTTTCCCATATAGTTCAACCCTGGTACTTAACAGCAAGCCTCAAACATAGGCCAACAAAAGCTACGTTGTAAAGTAAAAACAGGAGTTAAAAGGGTGTGCGGATGGCTGAGAGTGTCTATGTCGACATGGACACGTGTACTCAGATTATCACCGGTAAAGTAAGCCATGTGAGTGGACTTCGTACACTGCGTGGGGGTCCAAGTGCTCCTGGCCGAATTAGTGGTTTTGTCGAGATCCTCTTCAAAGGACCAAAATAAAGGACTCCCACTATTCTCTACAGCCAGCCACTCCAGGGTACCAGTTCTGGAAAAGACCGCCGGTACCTTTATCTGAAAGTGATCTATTGCGGTGCACCCCCCTTGAGAATAGGCGTACGGAACCACCAGCCCCGTGCAAACAAGGGCAGGTGATCACAGACGCTGCCAGCCGCCACAGCACCTACGGGCCGCCCTCCTGCCGAGACCCAGGTGGGCTCCCAGACATCTGGCGCTGATCGGCGTGGGAACGCTACACGGGCACTAGCCTAGTGTGGAAGGTACCTGACGGTGAAGTGCAGCACCCACCGGCCGACACATCCACAAGCGGCTATTCTGCTGAGATCCGGGTGATCGGTCAAACACCGGCGCTAACAAACTTATGATCACTGCACAGATATCTACAAACTGCTGAAAATTCCAGATGGCAAAGGGCAAGGTAATAACCAGAGCCTCCTATAAATATATAGCTGTACCAAAAGGGATTAACAGCTAGAAGGACACATATGGGTATAACTCTGTTTTACCTGCACCTTTCTCTCATGTAGTGATTACAAATAACCCTTTCAGAAGGGAGAACTACTATCATCACTGCACATAAGTGAGGAACCATCAGTCACCTTTTAACGGTATACAGTGACTGTTTGAATTTGTTTGTGGAGTCAATCTTTATGTTATTTTTTAAATGAACTGTGAGACCATAAATGTGCAGTGCACCATATTGAGGATGCACCTAATGCTGATCCGGAATCCATTACCAGACTTTTTCTAATTTTAGTTAGACCTTTTTTTTATTTTTATGTGATGTATAGGTTTGTATAAAACTGTTTTCATTTACACCATTGCTTCATCTTATGCATTTAAAGCGCCAAATGGTATTGCTCTCTGTTTTTACCATACATCTGGTGTAGCAGTGCACGGTCACTGAAGACTGGTACACCAACTAATGCCTGCCACAGGTGCTGAAAGCTATTTTCAGGGTCTGTCCAAGAACTCGCCCCCTTCTTCATCACAACAATGCACCTGCTCACATGTCCAGGAACTTGGTCATCCACCGTACATTCCAGACATGGTCCTGCACAACTTTTTCATGTTCCCACAAATCCAGTGTAAGATGCGCGAGATTTATTTTGAGTGACGGAAGCTGCAATGGAGACCTTCATACAGCATGTAGAAGAAATACCTGTTTCAGACTGGTCCAGCTGCGTCACTAAGTGGTTTGAGCACACAAAACTGTGCATAGACTCTTTTGACAACCCTCATATTATAGACTGAATACACAGACTATGAATCCATGGAATTTCATACAAATTAATAAGAAGCAAAGAGAACCCAACACTAAAGAACTCTGTAGTAGCTTGGTTTATCATTAGCAAGGTACAGGAGCAGTGAGCTAATGTACTATGATGTGTGGATATATCCTCCATAGTATAAAGCAAGGGTCTGTCTGTCTGTCTAAGGTAATCTTTAAAACTGGACAAACTGTTATGTACTTTTCAGTAATGCCCAGCATTTTGGACCTTATTCTGGTTGATTTGCAAGAATTTGAAACCTTGCGAGTCCCCCCCCCCCCCCATCCAGTCACAGGCCAGGGGGTTACTCCCACATCATTTGATAGTTGCTGACCATCGAATGATATGGTGAGTACAGGCATATGTAAAGTGACTCTCAGGTCACTTCTATATGCACGTACAATCGAGAGGAAATGGGCGGTGATGTCAGCTGCCTACCCCCAGTGCCCACGTCACTGGGCGATTTTCATGGGAACGCCCAGTCTGTTTGCCGTGGCCGCATGCACCCAACGTATGCACATGCGCAGAAATGTGGCTGCGCATGCACCAAACATCCTCTTCCCTCCTGTTCTCACAGCACTCTTCTTGCATTTCAATTACAGCTCTCTTACTCACCTACCATCTATACCTGCATCTCCTCTCATTCACTTCCCTATATCTCAGCTGAATTGTGTACTAAGAATTGTACTGTTAATTGTGCTATGTTTTTGTTCTTCTGTTGCGGTTATGTCAAGTTGTGTCTTGTTCTGTGTACCCTGTACTGTTCCACTGGCTGCCTAGGATCTGTGCTGCTAGCCAAATATGTACCCTGTGTCACCCCGTAGTGTCCTATATCTGTACCGTTTTTCTTGCTACCGATCTGGCTGGTGCAATCACCATGTGGCGCCGCTGAATGGCTGCCTGGGTGCTGTACAGCTCAGTAAATATATGTTCCCCGTGTCCCTGTCCCTCATTAGAATGCATCTAGTGCATATCTGTATGTGTGAGGTATATCTTTACTGCCATTGTTGCTCGTTCTGATAACCCTTTGTATTACAGTATGTGCATTATTTTTAATGTCTGTAAAGCGCCTTGAGTCCTATTGGAGAAAGTGCGCTATATAAATAAAAACTTACTAAATGCGCTGCTCCACAAGCACAATGAATACTATGTAAGCAGGGAAGAACTCTGCTCAACACCAGGGTCACGTGCCCCGCACACTGTATAGGTTACACCTTACTCATGGCATTAGTCATTACATTAGTTCTTGATTCAGGTTCCACACAGGCAGACTTCTCTAAGCCCTGTAACCTGGTTTACCATACAGGGTCCCTGCGGCCTTGGCATACACTGCCACATGATACAGCTTCCCGCCTACCTTATCTCCTCCCCATACAAACAAAGATGCAGCCCTGTAACCTGCTTTAATATACACCATCCTCTCCCCGTTCTCATACCCTGCCGCATAATACAGGTTGAGCGGATTGCTAGTAATATTATAAGTGCCTTATTTTCACATATTGAAGAACAAATGTACTAATGAAAAGAATACAAAAATATATAAACATCCACCCTTTACTCCTAGGAGATTTCAGCATTGTTTGCAGAAACTTCCTAGGTAATACACTGGTCTAGTAACTGTGGCCTTATCTTCCCCAGTACAATGCTTCCGGCAGCCATGAGTATGGAGGAATCACTGACAGGGAAGGGAAGAGTGAAACAAATACAGGAACAACTGGCTAAGCACTGGTTGGTCAATTGGAAATAAAGTTGATAGTAGCCAATTGCCAGCAGCCACATTTGTTATCGTAACTATGTGCATCTGCGGGGGGCACGACAAGTACCCTCCCCAATTATTTTTTTTACAAATTGCCATTGGTTAGTAAACTGCCAAATTTCTGTAAAGGATTCTTTTTGTGCCTTCCATGCCTTTATAGGTATAAAGGCATGGAAGGCACAAAAAGAATCCTTTACAGAAATTTGCCAGTTATACAATGAGCTTGTATAAAAAGAGTATTACAAGACAGGATAGAAAATACATTCAGGTTAATGTAGTCCTTTAGGGGAATACAATGATTTCTCACCACCTCCACCACTAGGTGGCACTCAATGGATCAATTCAATTGTCGCTCATTTCAAACCATCTGGGCTGCAGGGAGGGACATTTCAGCTCATAATCCCCCATGTTGGCATGCCGAAATGTGCGAAAAGGGACCTGTTTGGGTGTCAAAGTAGCACTTTTCGTGTCACATCCAGACCTTTTGGCAGGTTTAGGCAACTAACGCAGCTTAATCCAGCCTGTCTGGACACAAAAAAACAAACAAACAAAAAACGCAACTGAC